>NC_057812.1:576864938-576872314 GCF_018294505.1 Triticum aestivum
TGGGCCCATGCGCCTAGGGTTGGGGGGGGGGGAAACCCTAAAGGGGGCGCCCCCCTTGCTTGGGGGGCAAGCCCCCTCCCCTTGGCCGCCGCCCCCCCTCTAGATCTCATCTAGAGGGGGCCGGCCCCCTTCCTCCTTCCCCTATAAATAGAGGGGCAAGGGGAGGGCCGCACACAACATCCAAGGCGCATCCCCTCCCCTCCCCAACACCTCTCCTCCTCCATAAGAGCTTGGCGAAGCCCTGCCGGAGTACTGGAGCTTCACCACCACCACGCCGTCGTGCTGCTGTTGGAGCCCTCTTCCTCAACCTCTCCCTCGTTCTTGCTGGATCAAGGCGCGGGAGACGTCCTCGCTCCGTACGTGTGTTGAACGCGGAGGTGCCGTCCGTTCGGCGCTAGGATCTTCGGTGATTTGGATCACGACGAGTACGACTCCATCAACCCTGTTCTCTTGAAAGCTTCCGCTCATGATCTACAAGGGTATGTAGATGCACTCCTCTCTCCCTCATTGATCAACCCCGTTCAAACTCTTTCAACTTTCATGCAATATATGAGCGCGAGCCATGGATATAGCACTATGGGTGGAATAGAATATGATGATGGAGGTTGTGTGAGAAGACAAAAAGGGAGAAAGCCTCACATTGACACGGGTAATCAACGGGCTATGGAGATGCCCATAAATTTATGTCAATGCAAGGAGTAGGGATTGCCATGCAATGGATGCACTAGAGCTATGAATATAAGAAAGCTCAACAAAAGTAACTAAGTGGGTGTGCATCCAACTTGCTTGCTCATGAAGACCTAAGGCATTTGAGGAAGCTCATTGTTAGAATATACAAGCCAAGTTCTATAATTAAAAATTCCCACTAGTATATGAAAGTGACAACATAAGAGACTCTCTATGATGAAGATCATGGTGCTACTTTGAAGCACAAGTGTGGAAAAGGATAGTAACATTGCCCCTTATCTCTTTTCTCTCATTTTTTTCTTTTTCTTTTTCTTTTTCTTTTTTTGGGCCTCATTTTTCTATGGACTTTCTCTTTTTTTTCCCTTTTTAAGAATTGTCCTCACATGGGACAATGCTCTAATAATGAAAATCATCACACTTTTATTTACTTTACAACTCAAGGATTACAACTCGATACTTAGAACAAAATATGACTCTATGTGAATGCCTCCGGCGGTGTACCGGGATATGTAATGAATCAAGAGTGACATGTATGAAAGACTTATGAAGGTGGATTTTCCACAAGTACGATGTCAACTACATGATCATGCAAGGCAATATGGCAATGATGGAGCGTGTCATAATAAACGGAACGGTGGAAAGTTGCATGGCAATATATCTCGGAATGGCTATGGAAATGCCATAATAGGTAGAGGAAGATATAAGGAGTCTTATGTGTGATGGAGCGTATCATATCATGGGGTTTGGATGCACCGGCGAAGTTTGCACCAACTCTCGAGGTGAGAAAGGGCAATGCACGGCACCGAAGAGGCTAGCAATGATGGAAGGATGAGAGTGTGTATAATCCATGGACTCAACATTAGTCATAAAGAACACATATAATTATTGCAAAAATCTACAAGTCATCAAAACCAAGCACTATGTGCATGCTCCTAGGGGGATAGATTGGTAGGAAAAGACCATCGCTCGTCCCCGACCGCCTCTCATAAGGAAAGCAATCAAAGAACACCCCATGCTTCAAATTTGTCACACAACAATTACCATATGTGCATGCTACGGGACTTGCCAACTTCAACACAAGTATTTATAAATTCCATAATTACTCAACTAGCACAACTCTAATATTACCACCTTTATATCTCAAAACAACTATCAAGAATCAAACTTCTCATAACATTTAATGCACTCTATACGAAAGTTTTTATTATACCCATCCCGGATGTCTATCATATAAGGACTAATTTCATAACCAAAGCAAATTGCCATGTTGTTCTCAGAGACTCTCAAAATAATATAAGTTAAGTATTAGAGATTAATAATTTCTATAAAATAAAACCACCACCATGCTCTAAAAAGATATAAGCTAAGCACTAGAGGAAAGTTATCTAGCTCAAAAGATATAAGTGAAGCACATAGAGTATTCTAATAAATTCCGATTCATGTGTGTCTCTCTCAAAGGGTGTGTACAACAAGGATGATTGTGGTAAACTATAAAGAAAAGACTCAAATCATACAATACGCTCCAACCAAAACACATATCATGTGGTGAATAAAAATATAGCCTCAAGTAAAGTTACCGATAGATGAAGACGAAAGAGGGGATGCCTTCCGGGGCATCCCCAAGCTTAGGCTTTTGGTTACCCTTGAATTTTACCTTAGGGTGCCTTGGGCATCCCCAAGCTTAGGCTCTTGCCACTCCTTGTTCTGAAATCCATCAAATCTTTACCCAAAAACTTGAAAACTTCACAACACAAAACTCAACAGAAAATCTCGTGAGCTTCGTTAGTATAAGAAAACAAACCACCACTTTAAGGTATTATAATAAAATCATTATTTATTAATATTGGTGTTAAACCTACTGTATTCCAACTTCTCTATGGTTCATACCCCCCGATACTAGCCATAGATTCATCAAAATAAGAAAACAACACACGAAAAACAGAATCTGTCAAAAAAAGAACAGTCTGTAGTAATCTGTAGGTTTCGAATACTTCTGTAACTCCAAAAATCCTGAGAAATTAGGAAATCCTAAATAATTTGTATGTTTATCTACTTCAGCTGGAATCAGTATTTTATCACTCTCTAGTTAGAAACGAAAATTATTATCGTGAGCACATATTTTTTATTTTTTCCAGCAAGATCAAATAACAATCATCCAAGAAGATCCTAAAGGCTTTACTTGGCACAAACACTAATTAAAACATAAAAACACAATCATAACAGAGGATAGATGATTTATTTATTACTAAATAGGAACAAAAAGCAAGGACCAAAAATAAAATTGGGTTGCCTCCCAACAAGCGCTATCGTTTAACACCCCTAGCTAGGCATTGATAATTTCAATGATGCTCACATAAAAGACAAGAATTGAAACACAAAGAGAACATCATGAAACACGTGACAAACACATAAAAGTCTAACATACTTCCTAGCATAGGCATCTTATAGGCAAACAAATTATCATACCAAGCAAAAACTAGCATATGCAAGGAAGCGGAAAGAAACAATAGCAATCTCAACCTAACGAGAGGTAATTTAGTAAGTTGAAAATTTCTATAACCATATTTTGCTCTCTCATAATAATTACATGTGGGATCATAAGCAAATTCAACAAAATAGCTATCACATAACATATTCTCAACATGATCCACATGCATGCGAAGTTGAAACTCTTCCAAAATAGTGGGATTAACATTAACTAAAGTCATGACCCCTCCAAAACCACTTTTATCAAAAATTGCATAAGATTGAACATTCTCCAAATACGTGGGATCTAAAGTTGACACTCTTCCAAACCCACTTTCAATATTTCAAACATTAGTATCAGTCCTATATTCATCATGGGGTTTAAATAAATTTTCAAGATCATAAGAAGAATCACCCCAATCATGATAATTGCAACAAGTAGTGGACATAGCAAAACTAGCATCCCCAAGCTTAGGGTTTTGCATATTATTAGCACAATTGACATTCATAGAATTTATTATAACATCATTGCAATCATGCTTTTCATTTAAGGAGCTATCGTGAATCACTTCATAAGTTTCTTCTTTCAACACTTCATCACAATTTTCAGATTCACGAATTTCAAGCAAAACCTCATAAAGATAATCTAGTGCACAAAACTCACTAGCAATTGGTTCATCATAATTGGATCTTTTAAAAAGATTAGCAAGAGGGTGAGGATCCATAACAATAGATATTTAGCAAGCGAAGATGCAAGCTAATAGAAGGAACATGGTAACACAAGCAAACAGAAGGACGAACGGAAAAGGGGCGAATAAAACGGCAAAGGTGAAGTGGGGGAGAGGAAAACGAGGGGCGAATGGCAAATAATGTAATCCAAGGGATAAGAGTTTGTGATGGGTACTTGGTATGTCTTGACTTGGCGTAGATCTTCCCGGCAACGGCGCCAGAAATCCTTCTTGCTACCTCTTGAGCATGCGTTGGTTTTCCCTTGAAGAGGAAAGGGTGATGCAGCAAAGTAGCGTAAGTATTTCCCTCAGTTTTTGAG
The DNA here is from genome assembly GCF_018294505.1 of Triticum aestivum. Classification (NCBI taxonomy): domain Eukaryota; kingdom Viridiplantae; phylum Streptophyta; class Magnoliopsida; order Poales; family Poaceae; genus Triticum; species Triticum aestivum. The sequence continues at coordinate 576,869,140 of NC_057812.1, forward strand.
AACCAAGGTATCAATCCAGTAGGAGACTACATGCAAGTCACCTAGTACCTGCACAAACAAACAAGAACCTCACAACCAACGCGATAAAGGGGTTGTCAATCCCTTCATGGTCACTTACGAAAGTGAGATCTGATGGAGATAATAAGATAAATATTTTTGGTAATTTTGTTGTATAGATTGAAAAGTAAAGATTGCAAAATAAATAGTAAACTAGAATTGTAGATCGGAAACTTATATGATGTAAAGTAGGCCCGGGGGCCATAGGTTTCACTAGTGGCTTCTCTCAAGATAGCACATATTACGGTGGGTGAACAAATTACTGTCGAGCAATTGATAGAAAAGCGCATAGTTATGATGATATATAGGCATGATCATGAACATAGGCATCACGTCCGTGTCAAGTAGACCGAAACGATTCTGCATCTACTACTATTACTCCACACATCGACCGCCATCCATCATGCGTCTAGAGTATTAAGTTCATAAGAACAGAGTAACGCATTAGGCAATTTGACATGATGTAGAGGGATAAAATCAAGCAATATGATATAAACCCCATCCTTCTATCCTCAATGGCAACAATACAATACGTGCCTTGCTGTCACTGGGAAAGGACACCGCAAGATTGAACCCAAAGCTAAGCATTTCTCCCATTGCAAGAAAGATCAATCTAGTAGGCCAAACCAAACTGATAATTCGAAGAGACTTGCAAAGATATCAAATCATGCATATAAGAATTCAGAGAAGAATCAAACATTGTTCATATTAATCTTAATCATAAACCCACAATTCATCAGATCTCGGCAAACACACCACAAAATGAATTACATCAAATAGATCTCCAAGAACATCGAGGAGAACTTTGTATTGAGATCCAAAGAGAGAGAAGCCATCTAGCTAATAACTATGGACCCAAAGGTCTGTGGTAAACTACTCACACATCATTGGAGAGGCTATGGTGTTTATTATGTTATCAGAGGAGGTTTGTATTTTTGTCTCTAATGCCTGTCGACTACATACCTGACATCATGATGTAATGTTAAGTCATTTCCATTTGTACAGTGTCACTGAATTGTTAAGGTGGTGATGGCATTTTATTTTAGTTGAACTGCACAAAATATGCTTAAAAGAAGAGGAAAGGTCAGGAATGGCTCAATTTTTCAGAAAAACTATGTATGCCTTCCTAACTGTAGCGATCCGACCTCAAACGGTCAAATCTCTGTGCATAAGTGTCATCCCTGGATCGGTAATGCTGACACACACACAGAGTACTTGAAGGATTTATAACAGAGTTCAATCACACACTTATTACATCGAATATCTCAAAAGAGAGTATTTATTACAATAATGTAATGAAAATAACAACGGAAGACTTCGAAGGTAAAATGATTCCATCAACGCCAACGGCATAGCTGAGTGCAAGACAACGACCTAGCGCACCTTACTCTTCGTCTGAAAAGTCTGCAACATAATATGTTGCAGCCCGAAACGGGTCAGCACATGGAATATGTTGGCAAATTAACACTGTGGAGCAATGAACATGTAACAACTATAACTATATGCATATATGGCTGGTGGAGGCTCTATGGTTATATTTGCATAAAGCTAATTTTTTTCCTACAACAAAGTAATATATTTTATTTAACTATAAAGTTTGTTGAAAACATTGAGAAGGTTCCTCCAACTAAATCCCAAATTAAATAATCATCAACCCAACAAATTAATTAATAGCATCATGAGATCAAATCAATAATTCAAGTACCAGATACTCAAGATGTCCATAACCGGGGACACGGTTAACCATGATTAGTTTATACACTCTGCAGAGGTTTGCGCACTTTTCCCCACAAGACTCGATCTCTTCTGTTATATTTCTCGCACTACATGATGTTTGAGAAACGGATGACCGAGACACAGTCTTTCAGAAGCATTAACTCTTTACTCTGGGTAGACAGTACCACCTACATCCCCTACATCTGCTAGCCTATCACTAAAATAGGTCACACAAATTAATCAACTATGCCAGAGCCCATAATGGCTTGTGGCCGCACACGGAAGTTTCTAGCATGAATAATCTTATGACCCTTTGATCCTGGGTGGCAAATCGTAGGAAGATCACACGGGTACTCCGGGATATCCCAGGACAACACTGGATTGCTCCAGGTGCCCAGACAACCACTAGGTGCTCCAGGGTGCCTCAACCAATCCACCCAGATGTGTGTTAAAGTATCCACCTTAAGTTTAACCATTAATTAAACTCTCACATCTGTCATGGATCACTCAACCAAACCACGCCTACGAGCATAGCATAGCAGTATAAGCATAACGTAGAAGTAACTCCCAGGGTTTGAAATAAAGGCAATAGGAACTACCTCATCACTACTTCCCAGTTCCCACAAGTATTCAAGTCCTAACCACGCAGTGTTTGAGGATTGAAACTAATGCATAAAAACTAGGTAATAAGGGGTATGATTAAAGTGTTACTTGCCTTGCTGACGGTCTGAAAACCCTAGTGACTCGTAGTAGTACGCTTCGCACTCCGAAACTCTATCACAAACAAACAATAGCATACATAAGAACTCAAGCAATAGATGCAAGGGTAAATCTCAAGGGAAAATATACAAATCGAAAGTTCAAGAGAATAGCTTCGATTTGCAAAAAGAATCGATCGAATCGGAGCTACGAAACTCAAACTGCAGTCAAAATAAGTTCAAATTCAAATCTGCTTGCAACCAAATTTTAAATTGTCAAAACCATGTTCTAGTTGGTTAACTGGAAAGAGGGGTTCAAGATGAAGGTTTTGGCGGTTTCACTGGATTTGGAAAAAAGAGCAAAAAGTTGCGAGCGTTTGAAGATCAGGGTCTAATTTGCGATAAAAATAATCATGGATAGGTCCCTGGCAGAAAAATAAAATAAAAAACACTAACGAACGAACGTTCGCTATCAGAGGCAAATGGACGGACGTGTTCGCTAACAGGGATGTTCGGGTGAACGTTCGCTAATTAGCAAAGCCAAAAAAACCAAACTAACCGATCTAACGAAAAAAAGGGCGACAGTTTTGTCGGTTTTTACCGGTTCTAGAAAACCGGCGGGCGGTGGCGAGATCCGGCGGGATGGGCGGCTCCGGCGAGGCGGCGGGATTCGGCAGGGCGGCGGGGTCCTGGCGGTGGCTTCC
>NC_057812.1:576872658-576879403 GCF_018294505.1 Triticum aestivum
GGCGCGGGCTGGCGACGGTGGTGCGGGCCGGCGACGGCGGCTGGCGGCAGTGGTGCAGTGGCGGGGCCTTGGCCCTATTTAAAGAGGCAGGGGGCGGCTTGCGCGAGGGGCTGACCCGAAATGGAGTCTAGCTCGGACTCCTCCTCGGCGTCCGTGCCATGCACAGCGGCAGCAGGAGGAAGGCGGCGGCGCTGTGGGCTGCAACCCAACGATTTTTTTAAAAATAAATTCCGCTGAAGAAAAATCCTAATAAAAAATATAAAAATGCCCAAAACAATTTTCATCGTCTAAATAAAATATTTAGAACAAAGTGAACATTTTTCTCGCCTAAAAATGGAATTTTCAAAAAATGCAATTTTTTCTAATTCAAATAAAATCTCAAATAAAAATGCAAATAAAATATATATTTGATTTTAAAAAATTCCGTCAATATTCCTTCATTTTTTGAAGAAGTCATATTATCTTCTCTCTTTTAATTTAAATATTGGAAATAATTGGAGAGATAAATATTAAAACCAAATTGATCCTCTTTTCAAATTTGAGAAAATACAAATATGAAAATTTGTGAAATCCCCAACTCTCTCCTTGGGTCCTTGAGTTGCTTAAGATTTCTAGGATAACAACCAAAAATGCAAGTAAAATATGATATGCATATGATGACCTATGTATAACATCCAAATTGAAAATTGGGATGTTACAAACCTACCCTCCTTAAGATGAATCTCGCCTCTGCGTTGGCATCCACTGGCGCGTCTTCCCCGGCTCTGTGTCGTCCTCTTCCTAGGCCTCGCCGTCATCCACCACCCTGGTGCTCTCAGCGCGGCGTGGTCAACATGATCAAGAAACGAGTTCCATCGGAAGAGTACTGTACGTGGAGAGGCTGACAGCTGGGTCCACGGCCGTAGCAAGGAAGTGCCTCCTTATTACACGGAAAATAATGATTTCACAAAAAAATGTTTCCCCCTGACTGCTGGGACCCATCAGCTACATCTTCGCATGCAAGGAAGTGTCTGACAGTCGGGACCCACCTGGTCGAAGCATACGTAGCATTGTCATTCTGGTTGCGAACGTGTACGTACATACTGATCGATGTAGAGGCGCGCACGTGTCGTAGTAGAGGCGCGCACGTAGCATGTACACGTACGTACAATGGCCAGGGTGCAAGAAAGAAAATACGACCACATACATACATACGGGTGGGGTCTCGAACGCCTACTCGCGCATATGTACGGTCAGGGCTCGTGTACATGGCTGGGTTGGAACGGAGAAGTTGCATCGTCGTCGTGATCATGGGGAGGCAATTGGCTGGGTCAGAACGGAATGTGCCATCGTGTTAATCAAGAGCTAACCGGCTTGGACGGAACAACCGACGGAAACGAGGCCTGGCGTACCGCTGAACGGAGGAAACGGCCTTTTGTTCGACCGGCCACGGTGGAAACAGGATCATGTTCATCGGGAGGGGTCTGGCGTACCGCAAAACGGAGGAAACAGACCTCCTACGGTCGAAACGGGGTCCTGTTGATCGGGGGGTGTGGCGTACCGCAAATCGGAGGAAACAGACTTATGTTGGAGCACTACGGTCGAAACAGGGGTCCTGTTCATTGGTAGGGGTGTGGCATACCTCAAAACGGGACTCCACGGGATACTGTTCATCTCCATCGTCGACCTCCTCCAGCCTCCACGGGCCCCTGTTCATCCACCGTCGACCTCCTCCAGCCTCCACCTGCGACTGTTCATCCACGGGCTCCTGTTCATCCAGCCTCCACCGCGCGCTCCACCACCGGCTACTGTTCAACCACCCCTCCACGGGCTATTGTTAATCTAGCCCTCCACCGGCTCCTGTTCAACCAGCCCTCCAACGGCTCCTGTTCATCCAGCCCTCCACCAGCTACTGTTCAACCAGCCCTCCACCGGCTCCTGTTCATCCAGCCCACCACGGGGTCCTGTTCATCCAGCCCTCCACGGGGTCCTGTTCAATCACTGGCTAGATCGGGGTACTGTTCATCCAGTGGCAACGGCCTCTACTACCACGAGGTCCTGTTCATCCAACCCCCCACTGGGAACTGTTCATCCAAAGCCCCCAACAACGCTCATTGTTCATCTAGAGGCAGCATCGATCGGCTTCAGTTAGCAGCAGTAGCGAAGGAATTACTTGGGTTCAGTTAACAGCAAGGGATCGATCGATCGCTCGGGTTCAGTTACGCGTAGCCTGTAGTGCAATCGCTCGGGTTGAGTTAGAGCCCAGCGCCTTGCTCGGGTTCAGTTAAAGCCCAACGCCTCGCACACACGCGCGTACGTACACGAGAAATGCACATCGCTCGGCCCCCGACAACCCACCGTAACCGGGAACTCCTCGATATTTTCCTCGCCCTCGCTTCTACCACGGTTTTGCCCATCATTGATGGCCCAAAGAATGTCATGCAGCTGCGTCTCTGGCCCGCCCAGGACAAAAAGCCCATTTTCTGTCACGATTTTTTGTCATAGAAGTAGGAGCCCACCACATCTATGATGATACCGGATTTTGTCACAATTATCGTCATAGAAGTGTCATAAGTATGACCGATTTTTTTTTCGTTTGGCCCAAAATGTTATGGATGTGTCTTTTTTTGTAGTGCAAAGGATAACCTCTAAGTCATGGGAAATAAGTGGGAGAAGGCACGGGCCTCCCGTGATGCCGCGGCTACAAAAATGTCATCCACATGGAGAGGCATTCTTTCGGCGAGGGAGAACAAGAAGCATGAGAGGTACAATCTCTTGTTGAATGCGTAAAACGAGAGGATGGAGTGTGAAAGTGTAACTATCCCTGGGTGGTTTTGGAAATTCCTAACAACATATAGCTCATTGAGCTAATACTAGTTCAAGATAAATATTTCAGGAAAGCTCAATGATTGGCATGGCATGGATTAGAAATGTGGACCCCTCAAAATACTAAGGACAAAAGATTGGCTCAAGCTCTAAAGCTCAAGACTCTACATTTTACCTTTTAGTGATCCAAGATCACATTGAGTCCATAGTAAAAGCCAATACTATTAAAAGGGGATGAGGTGTTGCTTAATGGGTTACTTGCTCAAAATGCTTAGTGATATGCTCCAAAACCCTCAAACACTTTCTCATGTCCACATATGTCCCAAACCAAAAGTCAAACTCAGCCCCATCGAAACTTTCTATCCGGCGCCACCGAGTTCAGTTGACATAGCCACTGCCACAAAACCCTAGTCTTTTCAGTCTCACCGATAGGGATCTCGGTCTCACCAAGATGGGATTGTAAACTCTCTGTTTCCCTTCGTAACATTTCGGTCCAACCGAAATGAGTGATCGATCCCACCGAGCTCGCAATGCAAACTCTCTGTTTCCCCTTCGTAATGTTTCGGTCTCACCGAGATCAGCGAATCGGTCCCACCGAGTTTGCCTCACCAACTCTCTGGTTAGCTTATTACCAAAGTCAGTCTCACCGAGTTTGTGTAATTGGTCTCACCGAGATTACATTATGCCCTAACCGTAATGAAACCGGTCTCACTGAGTTGACATGTTGGTCCCACCGAAAATCCTAACGTTCACATTTTGAACTAAATTGGTCCAACCAAGTTTCATTATTCGGTCCCACCGAGTTTGGTGATTTGTGTGTAACGGTTAGATTTTGTGTGGAGGCTATATATACCCCTCCACCCACTCTTCATTCGATAGGAGAGCCATCAGAACATGCCTACACTTTCATCATACATTTTTTGAGAGAGAACCACCTACTCATGTGTTGAGGTCAAGATATTCCATTCCAACCACTAGCCTTCTCCAAGTTGCTTTCAACTCAAATCATCTTTCCATCAAATCCAAATCTATGAGAGAGAGTTGAGTGTTGGGGAGACTATCATTTTAAGCACAAGAGCAAGGAGTTCATCATCAACACACCATCTATTACCTTTTGGAGAGTGGTGTCTCCTAGATTGGTTAGGTGTCGCTTGGGAGCCTCCGTCAAGATTGGGATAGAAAAGGTTGCTTCTTTGTGGACCCTTCGTGGGTGGAGCCCTCCGTGGACTCGCGCAACCGTTACCCTTCGTGGGTTGAAGTCTCCATCAACATGGATGTACGATAGCACCACCTATCGGAACCACGCCAAAAATCTTCGTGTCTATATTGCGTTTGCTCCCTCCAAACTCCTCCCTTTACCTTCATGTACAATGTTTTACATGCCGCTGCTATACTCTTAGACTTGCATGTGTAGGTTTATTGCTTGACTAGTGCTAAGTTGCTAAAATTTGCCAAGACTTAAAGTTGGGAAAAGGCTAGATTTTTATTTGGTCAAGTAGTCTAATCACCCCCCCTCTAGACATACTTTCGATCCTACAAGTGGTATCAGAGCTTTGGTCTCCATTTGCCTTGATTTCCATAGCTTTTCGTGATCATAGCCTTGGTTTCACAACCTAGAAGAGTATGACGTCTAGCGAGGGAAATTACCACCGTAGAGGTCCATAATTTGATGGTACTAATTTCGCTAGTTGGAAGCATAAGATGAAAATGCATATTCTTGGACATAACACCGCCGTTTGGGCTATTGTGTGTATTGGCTTGCAAGCTGAATTCTTTGATGGGAGAGAACCAAACTGTGAAGCTACCGCAGAAGAGTTGAAGATGCTGCAATACAACGCTCAAGCTTGTGATATTCTCTTCCACGAATTGTGCCCCAAAGAATTCAACAAAATCAGCCGTCTTGAGAATGCAAAGGAAATTTGGGATACTTTGATTGATATGCACGAAGGTACCGACTCCATCAAGGAATCCAAATTGGATGTGCTTCAAAGTCAACTTGACAAGTTCAAAATGAAGGACGGTGAAGGTGTCGCTGAAATGTACTCTAGGCTTGCTCTCATCACAAATGAGATTGCCGGCTTAGGAAGTGAAGAGATGACCGATAGATTCATCCTCAAGAAGATCCTAAGAGCCTTGGATGGAAAATATGATACCGTGTGCACATTGATCCAAATGATGCCCAATTACAAATATCTCAAGCCAACAAAAGTCATTGGAAGAATTGTTGCTCATGAGATGTCACTTAAGGATAAGGAAGAGCTTCACAACAAGTCAAGTGGTGCTTACAAAGCCTCATGTGATGCTCCCACACCATCAAGTGAGAAACAAGCCTTCAATGAAGAATTGAGCCTAATGGTTAAGAACTTCAACAAGTTCTACAAGAGTAGAAGCAAGGAAAGAAGTTCCAAGTCAAGGTCCTACAATGACAAAAGATCTCCAAGTCGTGAACGAAATTGCTACAATTGTGGAAGACCCGGACACTACTCCAATGAGTGTACGACTCCCTACAAAAGAAGAGAAGATTCTCCCAAAAGAAGAAGTAGAAGAGAAGAATCACCACCAAGAGAGAGAAGGAGTAGAGATGACCGTTATGAACGAAGAACATCACGGAGAAGCAAGGATTCAGAAAGGAAGGACAAATCATCAAGGAGCTACACAAAACAAAGACATCAAGCTCATGTTGGTGAATGGGTATCCGGCTCTGACTCCGGCAATCACTCCGAGTGAAGTTATCAGTCTGACTCCAAATATACTCAAGATGAAGGTGTTGCCGGTCTAGCACTTGTGTCAACCAACTCCTACGACATATTTGAGTCACCAAATGAAGGAATTGGATGATGCTTCATGGCTAAAGGCCCAAAGGTATCATACCTCGAGTATGTTGATTTCAATAGTGATGAAGATGATTTGCTAGGTGGTGATGATGATTTACTTGTTGATGATTCTAGTGATGAAAACTATGATGAACTTGCTATTAATCATGCTAATCAAGATAAAACGAATGACGATGATAACAAGGAGATTGAGCGTCTAACTAAAGAACTAAACACTCTTAAGTTAGCTCATGAAACTACCTTGGAAAATCATCGAGAGCTTTTAAAGACTCATGAAAAGTTACGCTTTGAAAAGCTCAACCTTGAGCAAGAGCATGGGTTCTTAAAAGCGATCAATGATGATCTTCGCAAGAAAAGTTCTTCTTACATTGCCAAGCGTTTACTCTTGTCTACTTACATGCCACAAGTTAAATCTAGCAACAAGAGTGTAACACCCCGGATGTAACTTTCCCAATTTGTACTCCAACTCCTGCCATTTCCGGCGTTAAGTTAATTTATTTTCTCGGGTTCGGTTTTTGTCTCTGTGTGTTGTTGTCGTTGTCATGCATCTCACATCATGTCATCATGTGCATTGCATTTGCATACGTGTTCGTCTCATGCATTCGAGCATTTTCCCCGTTGTCCGTTTTGCATTCCGGCGCTTCGTTCTCCTCCGGTGGTCATTTCTAGCTTTCTTTCGTGTGTGGGGATTAAACATTTCTGGTTTGGACCGAGACTTGCCAAGCGGCCTTGGTTTACTACCGGTAGACCGCCTGTCAAGTTTCGTAACATTTGGACTTAGTTTGATACTCCAACGGTTAACCGAGGGACCGAAAAGGCCTCGTGTGTGTTGCAGCCCAACACCCCTCCAATTTGGCCCAAAACCCACCCAAGTCTTCTCCATCATCTAGAGCGTTCGATCACGATCACGCGGCCGAAAACCGCACCTCATTTAGACTCTCCTAGCTCCCTCTACCTCTATTTAAAGCCCCCTCCCGAAATTCACGGATCTCCTCCCTCTCATACCCTAGAAATCGCCCCCGCACCGGCCAGACACGTACGAATCCGGCCAGACGCGTCCGCTCATCAACGCCGCCAACCGCCGCCGGCCACGTGGCACGGCAGCT
>NC_057812.1:576879752-576889196 GCF_018294505.1 Triticum aestivum
GCCGACCGGCCGCCGCCATCGCCCGACGCCGCGCGCCGCCCTAGCCTCCCCGACGCCGCGCCCGCGCCCCGTGCTCCGGCGAGAGCAAGCCGGCGAGCTCCTCCTCACCTCCGGCGTCCTCCTCCGGCGAGCCCCGACGTCGATCCTCGGCTTCCGCGCCGCCGTGAACAGTGTTTTCGCCAGATCCGGATTGAGTGAACATTAAACCATAGGTCATTTTTTTTCCTCTAAGTCCCGAAATTGCAGATCCAAGTGCTCCTGTTCATAGCCCCGTAACTTTGCATCCATAGCTCCGATTCATGCATATAGCATATCAAAATGTTCATCTCAGAGAGTACATCATTTCATTCCATTGCATCATTTTCATTTGAGTTCATCTTGATGCCCAAAATGCTGTTAGAAGAGGGCTACTTGAGATAATTGTCAGATCTGCTGCTCCATTTAGGTTTTTGTCATTTTTGCCATGATTAATGTGTGCATGATATGCCCTGATGCTCTGCATATGTCATCTTTCCATAGGTGCAACCCATGTTTTTTTGTGATGTGTGTGGTGACTAGTGCAAGCTTGCAAAGTGGTGCACTTGTTAATTCTGTTTTCAGGGACTTAGCAATTCCACTAAGTCCTTGATCTGTTTATCTCATGTTGTCATATGTTCATGTTGTTTCCTAGTGATCCGTGCCTCTTTTGAGGATGATCAGTAAGGATGTTTTGTTAATCCTGTAGTGCTCTATCCATACATGTATTTTTTGCAATTATGGAGCACCCTAGATTGAGTCAATCAAGCTCTACTTTTGCTACTTTGTGAATCTGGGCAGATTGTCAACTTGTTTGCAATTTTGCCGATGATGTTGTAGTTGATCCGTGCATGTCATGCTATTGTTCTTGCCATGTCTAGCTTGCATTTTGTGCCTTCTTGATGGGTGTATGATTGGCTTGCCATGACTTGCACCGTAGTGAGTGCATCGAGCTCGTAAACATGCCTACTTGATATCTGTTTTCAGCATGCTCCAGTTTTCACTAAGTCTGAGAACTGATTATGTTTTTGCTATGTTCACATGCTTGCAATTGTATTTTCTGATCCCTTTTGGCTCAAGGTCACTAAGGGAATTTTGTTAAGCTCCTTGAGTAGATCCATGCCATGCTTTACTTTGCCATGTTCAGGTCCTGTAGCATGTAGTTTTGTTTCTCCGAAGAGTGCTACCTGATCTGAAATTCCAGACAAGTGTTAATTTCACTAAGTCTGAGATCTGTTTGCCATATGCATTTTTGCCATGCTTGTTTGAACCTGTTAATGGATGAATTGGCCGTAGCTCAGTGCTAGACTTTTGTTAAGCATCTTGTGTGCATCCCTTCCATATATTTTGTTGTCATGTTTGAGTGTTGTAGCATGTTCATCTCACTGCATTTAGATGGCTACTTGCTGTAAATCGCAGACCGGTGCCAATTTTGAATCGCTTGCCATTTCCAAACCGTAACTCCGATTCCGGTGTTCCTTATATCGTTTTCAAGTGATTTCATCTCATCTTTCTAGTGGCACACTTGGAATTCCAAGTTGAGGCCAAGTTCTTGCATTTCCTGCCATATCTTGCATTTTGCATCCCGCATCGCATCCCGCATGGCAAATCATCATTGCATCATCCTGTTTGATCCTTGCACGTGGTTGATTGTGTCCTTGTTGCTTGTTTGTCTTGTTTGGGTAGAGCCCGGAGACGAGTTCGCTAACGAGGAGACCGTTGAGTTTTCTTTCGAGGATCCAATCAACTCTGACAACTGTGCAGGCAAGATGATCATACCCTCGAAATCACTACTATCTTTGCTATGCTAGTTTGCTCGCTCTTTTGCTATGCCAAAGCTACGATGCCTACCACTTGCTTGTAAGCCTCCCAAATTGCCATGTCAAACCTCTAACCCACCATATCCTAGCAAACCGTTGATTGGCTACGTTACCGCTTTGCTAAGCCCCTCTTATAGCATTGCTAGTTGCAGGTGAAGATTGAAGGTTGTTCCTTGTTGGAACATTTATTTACTCCTTGGGATATCATTATATTGCTATGTTATCTTAATGCATCTATATACTTGGTAAAGGGTGGAAGGCTCGGCCTCTCGCCTAGTGTTTTGTTCCACTCTTGCCGCCCTAGTTTCCGTCATATCGGTGTTATGTTCCTGGATTTTGCGTTCCTTACGCGGTTGGGTTATAATGGGAACCCCTTGATATTTCGCCTTGATTAAAGCTTTTCCAGCAATGCCCAACCTTGGTTTTACCATTTGCCACCTAGCCTCTTTTTCCCATGGGTTTCCGGAGCCCAAGGGTCATCTTATTTAAACCCCCCGGGCCAGTGCTCCTCTGAGTGTTGGTCCAAACTAGAGTCCTGTGCAGCGCCCCCTCGGGGAAACTCGAGGTTTGGTTTTAGTTGTATGGAGCGCTCATCTGAGTGTGCCCTGAGAAAGAGATATGTGCAGCTCCTATCTTGTCGGCACATTCGGGCGGTGTTGCTGGTCTTGTTTTAACTTGTCGAAGTGTCTTGAGTAACCGAGATACCGAGTCTGATCAGAACGTCTTGGGAGGAGGTCTATTCATTCGTTGACCGTGAGAGCTTGTCATGGGCTAAGTTGGGACTCCCCTGCAGGGATTGAACTTTCGAAAGCCGTGCCCGCGGTTATGGGCAGATGGGAATTTGTTAATGTCCAGTTGTAGATAACTTGAACCTTAACTTAATTAAAATGAATCAACTAAGTGTGTTACCGTGATGGCCTCTTCTCGGCGGAGTCTGGGAAGCGGACACGGTGTTGGAGTAATGTTTGCGCAGGTTGCTCTCTAGTTTCTCGCTCGCGCTTTGCCTCCTCTTCTTGCTCTCTTTTGCGAATAAGTTAGCCACCATATTTGCTTGTCGCTTGCTGTAGCTCCACATATATTTTACCTTGCCTTACCTATAAGCTTAAATAGTCTTGATCGCGAGGGTGCGAGATTGCTGAGTCCCTGTAGCTCACAGATTACTATTACACCAGATGCAGGGCCTGATGATTCCGCTCCAGGAGACGCGTTTGAGCTCAAGTGGGAGTTCGACGAGGACTCTCAATGTTACTATGTTTCCTTTCCTGATGATCAGTAGTGGTTCCCACTTGGGGGTGATTGGGACCGTGTCACATGTTGGGTTTATCTTTTATTTTGGCGCCGTAGTTGGGCCACGAGTATTTGGATGATGTAATGTTATTTATGTACTTGATTGACGTGGCGAGTGTAAGCCAACTATGTTATCTCCCCTTTTATGATTTACATTACATGGGATGTTGTGAAGATTGCCTAACTTGCGACATATGCCTTCAATGCGATTATGCCTCTAAGTCGTGCCTCGACATGTGGGAGATATAGTCGCATCGAGGGTGTTACAAGTTGGTAATCAGAGCCTTCCCCGACCTTAGGAGCCCCATTGCTTGATCGTTTTTAGCAGCCAAGTGTGTCTAGAAAAATGTTTTGAGTCATTTAGGAATTATATATCGGAGAGCTTAGGAATTCTTTTTACTTCCCAGTCTCCTCATCGCTCTGGTAAGGCATCCTGACGTAGAGTTTTGACTCTTCTCTTCTCAAATTTCACTAAAAAAAATTTAGGATCACGCGGGTATCTTGGAATCGTTCCGATGGTTTTATGATGAGAACATTGTCTTGGTGCCTCCTGTCAGGGGTTTAGTGGAAGTGTCCCGGGGAGTTGAGCTCTGAGGTGTTGTCATCATAATTTTATCGTTGCAGTTCTGGAATACCTGAGTTTAGTACGCCGACATCGAAAATCTCTTTTATGCAGTTCGTTGGTGAGATAACCTCGACGCCACCCAGTACTGGGGTGGGAGTTCGGGAGTATCGCCATAACTTGTATAACGGATGCTTTTCGAAGGTTGAGGTAGATGGTTTCCAAAGGTTTCTTGGTTATGTGTTGAAGGATGGATACAGCTGGATGTAGGATTTGCTAGTTTGGGTGAGATATTATGCTTCCCTTGTATCCCCAACACCTGATTGCATAACCGGAAAGGTTCGGGAGTTTCATATGTGGGAATTCTTGTAGCTCTAGTTCTTCTTCCACGGATATTGGTTTGAGATTGGGATTTCTTACCGATTATTCGTTCTTGATCCGTACCTTGTTGATTTATTTCTCTACCTTAATTCTACGTGGCTTCTCAATTTATGGATATGTGACCATTTCAAGAGGAATGCATTCGTTCATTTTGTTCGGATGTGAAGACTATATGTTGCAATTTTCATTCCGTTGGATTTAGCTTCAATATTTGTCTGTCAATGTGCTAATGGTGGTCAACCTCTTCAGGATGGCTCCTCCAACACGCATGACTCCGAATCCTAATCCGCCACCACCTCCACCTCCTCCGGAGGCATGCCAAGCTGTGATGGCCGCAACCAATGCAAACACACAGTTGATCATGCAAATTCTTCAAGAGCGCAATCAAGGCAACCAAGGGAGTCAAGGCAGCAATCAGAATCACTTTGCTACACTCAACCAGTTCCTTGCTAACGGGCCAAAGACTTTCAGCAATTGTGTTGAGGCAACCGATGCTGACGATTGGCTAGTGGATCTGTGCAAGCATTTCGAGTGCAGTAACGTCAGGCCTGAGGACTTTGTCAAGTTCGCTTCCTTCCAACTTAAAGATCAAGCTGCAGAATGGTTCCAGCAATACAAGGACTCCATAGGTGGACATGTTATCACTTGGGATGATTTCCGTCAAGATTTCCGAGCTCATCATATTCCTCAGAGCGTGGTTGAAAGCAAGCGTGAGGAATTGCGCAACCTGAAGCAAGGCTCTTTGTCTGTCTATGACTACAACAAGTTGTTCCAGAAGCTCGCCCGCTTTGCCAAGCAGGACGTCCCTGATGAGATGAGCATGATATACCAGTTCAGAGGTGGTTTTAGAGAAGAAATCCAGCTCGCTCTTGTTCTCTTTGAGCCCTTGAGATACGATGAGTTCTACAACATGGCACTGAAGCAAGAGGCTGCTCAGTTGAGGTGTGATGCTTCCAAGAAGCGAGTCAGAGATGTTATTTCTTCTTCCTCTACTCAAGTGGCCAAGCAGCAGAAGTATTGGCTTCCTCCTCCTCCGTTCCGTCAGCCGTATCAGCAGAAGAGCAAAGGTGACAGTGGTTCTTCCCACCCACCCAACCCTGGCTTTCAGAACAAGACTTCGTCTCAAGCTCCAAGATCGAGTGCTCTGTATCACCATCCGCTTTCAGAGGTCACGTGCAACAAGTGCCAACAGAAGGGTCACTATGCCAACAAGTATCTCAACCAGAGGCGTCTTCCTCCTCCTCCTCCTGTCAGATCGGCAAGTACAGCCGTGGTCAAACATAACC
The DNA here is from genome assembly GCF_018294505.1 of Triticum aestivum. Taxonomy (NCBI): domain Eukaryota; kingdom Viridiplantae; phylum Streptophyta; class Magnoliopsida; order Poales; family Poaceae; genus Triticum; species Triticum aestivum. The sequence goes on from NC_057812.1 coordinate 576,885,104, forward strand.
CCAAGCACGCCAAGGTCAACTTGATGAACGCAGCCCAGGCAGAGGACTCGTCAGATGTGATCGTGAGTAACCTTCCTGTTAACGATCTTCCTGCAAAAGTTCTTTTTGACACGGGTGCATCGCATTGCTTCATTTCCAAACCTTTTGCATCAAAGTATGAGTGCGATTATCAGTATCTACAAAGTTCCTTGCAAATTGTGTCACCGGGCAAGCAGATGACAGCTAACACCTGCGTCCCGGAGGTTACTATCACATTGGGCGACTACAAGTTCCTTTCTTCCCCAATTGTTCTTGGTAACTCGGATATTGATCTTATTCTCGGAATGGATTGGCTTTCCAAGCACAAGGCACATCTTGATTGTGCTGCCAGGCAGATTCAATTGACTCATTCGTCTGAGGATGTAATTGTCTTTGCCGCTGGGGATAATACCATCCGTCTGTTTTCTCTCAATGAGAAGGGTGAACTGGATGCCATCTCGCAAATTCCAGTCGTTTGCGAATATCAAGACGTCTTTCCAGAAGAGCTCCCAGGAATGCCTCCGCACCGGCCAGTCAAATTCGTTATTGATCTTGAGCCTGGCACGGAACCTGTGTGCAAACGTCCTTACAAGCTCGGACCTGAAGAGTTGAAGGAGCTAAAGAAGCAACTCGATATTCAAGAAAAAATGGGTCTCATCCGGCCTAGTTCTTCTCCGTGGGGTTGTGGTGTTCTTTTTGTGAAGAAGGATGGAATGGACCGACTTTGTGTTGATTACCGTCCAGTGAACAAGAAGACCATCAAGAACAAATACCCACTTCCTAACATCAATGAGCTGTTTGAACAACTCAAACGTGCCCAAGTATTCTCCAAGCTTGACCTCCGTATGGGTTATCATCAGATTCGAATCCGTGAGCAAGATGTTCCCAAGACGGCTTTTAGGACAAGCTTTGGTTCATATGAATACACTGTCATGTCTTTTGGCCTCGTCAACGCTCCTCCGACGTTCTCTCGCATGAACTTCATCTTCAACGCCTACACCAATGACTTCGTTTTGGTCTATCTCGACGACATTCTGGTTTTCTCGAAGAACAAGGAAGATCATGCCAAGCACTTGCATTTGGTTCTTGATAAGCTCAGAGAACATCAGTTCTACGCCAAGTTCTCCAAGTGTGAATTTTGGCTCGATGAGGTTCTTTATCTTGGTCATATCATCTCTGCCAAGGGCATTGCCGTGAATCCTGAGAAGGTGTCTGCAATTGTGAATTGGGAACCTCCTCAGAACGTGAAGCAACTCCGTAGCTTCCTCGGTCTCGCAAGCTATTGCCGAAGATTCGTTGAAAACTTTTCTAAGATCGTGAAGCCTCTCTCTAATATTCTCCAGAAGCACGTCAAGTACGTTTGGTCTCCGGAGTGTGATATTGCTTTCAACACTTTGAAAGAGAAATTGATCACTGCTCCAGTTTTGACTCCGCCTGATGAATCCAAGCTGTATGAGGTCTTTTGTGATGCCTCTCTCCAAGGTCTTGGCGCAGTTTTGATGCAAGAGAAGAAAGTTGTTGCTTATACCTCTCGCCAGTTGAAGCCTAATGAGAAGAACTACCCCACTCATGATCTCAAGTTGCCGGCAGTTGTGCATGCTCTTTTGACTTGGAGACATCTTCTATTGGGAAGAAAAGTGGACATTTTCACGGATCACAAGAGTCTCAAGTACATCTTCACTCAGCCTAATCTCAACCTCAGGCAAACTCGATGGGTCAAAATGATTCAAGAGTATAATCCGAGTATCGAGTATACTCCAGGAAAGGCCAATGTGATTGCTGACGCTTTGAGCAGGAAAGCTTACTGCAACAGTCTAATTCTCAAGCCTTATCAACCCGAGCTTTGGGAAGTTTTATGCAAACTTAACCTGCAAGTTGTTCCTCAAGGTTTCCTCGCCAACCTGCAAGTCTCTCCTACCTTGGAAGACCAGATTCGCCAAGCCCAGCTTCTTGATGCTATGGTGAAAAAGGTGAAGATTGGGATTGCCAAGAATCAGTCCAAGTACAAGTGCTACCGCCTTGATGACAAGGACACTCTCTTCTTCGAGGATCGTATTATTGTACCCAAAGGTGACCTCCGTAAAGTGATCATGAACGAGGCTCACAATTCTCTCCTCTCCATCCACCCTGGGAGCATGAAGATGTATCAGGACCTCAAGCAAGCTTATTGGTGGACTCGAATGAAGCGCGAGATTGCTCAATTCGTGAATGAATGTGATGTCTGCAGAAGAGTGAGGCAGAACACCAAAGGCCAGCAGGTCTCCTCCAACCTCTTGCCATTCCAGAATGGAAGTTTGACCACATTGAAATGGACTTCGTGACTGGATTTCCAAAGTCCAAGCGTGGCAATGATGCTATATTCGTTGTCATCGACAAACTCACCAAAGTGGCTCATTTTCTGCCTATCAAAGAGTCGATCACTGCAGCTCAATTGGCGGAACTCTATACCTCTCGTATTGTCTCTCTGCACGGTATTCCACAGGTGATCTCTTCAGACCGTGGCAGCATCTTTACCTCAAAGTTTTGGGATTCTTTTCAGAAGGCCATGGGCACCAACATCCGCTTCAACACAGCTTTCCATCCTCAAACTAGCGGTCAAGTCGAGCGTGTCAACCAGATTCTTGAAGATATGCTCAGGTCTTGTGTGATCTCCTTTGTCATGAAATGGGAGGATTGTCTTCGTTATGCCGAATTCTCCTACAACAACAGTTTTCAAGCAAGTTCGGGCAAGGCCCCATTTGAAATTCTGTATGGCAGGAAGTGCCGTACCCCTCTCAACTGGTCTGAAACCGGTGTACGTCAGCTTTTGGGTAATGACTTAATCACAGAGGCAGAGGAAATGTGCAAAGTCATTCGTGATAACCTCAAAGCAGCCCAATCCCGCCAGAAGAGCTACTATGATAGTAAGCACCGTGATTTGGCTTTCGAGATGAAGATCATGTTTACCTCCGCGTCTCTCCTATGAAAGGTACTCGTCACTTCGGTATCAAAGGGAAGCTTGCCCCTAGATACGTGGGACCTTTCAAGATTGTCAGCAAGAGAGGCGACCTCGCCTATCAACTCGAGCTTCCTTCAAACTTTTCAAATGTTCATGACGTGTTCCATGTCTCTCAGCTTCGAAAGTGCTTCAGGACTCCTGATCGCACCGTCAACTTCGAGGACATTGAGCTCCAAGAAGATCTCTCTTATCGTGAGCACCCAGTTTCTATTCTTGAAGAGACTGAACGCAAGACTCGCAACAAGTCAATCAAATTTCTCAAAGTCAAGTGGTCACACCATTCCGAACGTGAAGCTACCTGGGAACACGAGGATCACCTCCGTTCTGAGTACCCGGCATTCTTTCAGTCCTAGATCTCGGGACGAGATCCTTTCGTAGTGGTGGAGTGTTGTAACACCCCGGATGTAACTTTCCCAATTTGTACTCCAACTCTTGCCGTTTCCGGCGTTAAGTTAACTTATTTTCTCGGGTTCGGGTTTTTGTCTCCGTGTGTTGTTGTCGTTGTCATGCATCTCACATCATGTCATCATGTGCATTGCATTTGCATACGTGTTCGTCTCATGCATTCGAGCATTTTCCCCGTTGTCCGTTTTGCATTCTGGCACTTCGTTCTCCTCCGGTGGTCATTTCTAGCTTTATTTCGTGTGTGGGGATTAAACATTTCCGGTTTGGACCGAGACTTGCCAAGCGGCCTTGGTTTACTACCGGTAGACCGCCTGTCAAGTTTCGTATCATTTGCACTTTGTTTGATACTCCAACGGTTAACCGAGGGACCGATAAGGCCTCGTGTGTGTTGCAGCCCAACACCCCTCCAATTTGGCCTAAAACCCATACAAGTCTTCTCCATCATCTAGAGCGTTCGATCACGATCGCGTGGCCGAAAACCGCACCTCATTTGGACTCTCCTAGCTCCCTCTACCTCTATTTAAAGCCTCCTCCCAAAATTTACGGATCTCCTCCCTCTCAAACCCTAGAAATCGCCCCCGCACCGGCCGGACACGTCCGAATCCGGCCGAACGCGTCCGCTCGTCACCGCCGCCAACCGCCGCCCGCCACGTGGCACGGCAGCCGCACCAC
>NC_057812.1:576889723-576933000 GCF_018294505.1 Triticum aestivum
CGGTCGCCGACCGGCCGCCGCCATCGCCCGACGCCGTGCGCCGCCCTAGCCTCCCCGACGCCGCGCCCGCACCCCGTGCTCCGGCGAGAGCAAGCCGGCGAGCTCCTCCTCACCTTCGGCGTCCTCCTCCGGCAAGCCCCGACGTCGATCCTCGGCTTCTGCGCCATCGTGAACAGTGTTTTCGCCAGATCCGGATCGGGTGAACAGTAAACCCTAGGTCATTTTTTCCTCTAATTCCCGAAATTGCAAATCCAAGTGCTCCTGTTTATAGCCCCGTAACTTTGCATCCGTAGCTCCGATTCATGCATATAGTATATCAAAATGTTCATCTCAGAGAGTACATCATTTCATTCCATTGCATCATTTTCATTTGAGTTCATCTTGATGCCCGAAATGCTGTTAGAAGAGGGATACTTGAGATAATTGTCAGATCTGCTGCTCCATTTAGGTTTTTGTCATTTTTGCCATGATTAATGTGTGCATGATATGCCCTGATGCTCTACATATGTTTTGTTAAGGGTTTTGTCATCTTTCCAGAGGTGCAACCCATGTATTTTTGTGATGTGTGTGGTGACTAGTGCAAGCTTGCAAAGTGGTGCACTTGTTAATTCTGTTTTCAGGGACTTAGCAATTCCACTAAGTCCTTGATCTGTTTATCTCATGTTGTCATATGTTCATGTTGTTTCCTAGTGATCCGTGCCTCTTTTGAGGATGATCAGTAAGGATGTTTTGTTAATCCTGTAGTGCTCTATCCATACATGTCTTTGTTTGCAATTATGGAGCATCCTAGCTTGAGTCAGTCGAGCTCTACTTTTGCTACTTTGTGAATCTGGGCAGATTGTCAACTTGTTTGCAATTTTGCCGATGATGTTGTAGTTGATCCGTGCATGCCATGCTATTGTTCTTGCCATGTCTAGCTTGCATTTTGTGCCTTCTTGATGGGTGTATGATTAGCTTGCCATGACTTGCACCATAGTGAGTGCATCGAGCTCGTAAACATGCCTACTTGATATCTGTTTTCAGCATGCTCCAGTTTTCACTAAGTCTGAGAACTGATTATGTTTTTGCTATGTTCACATGCTTGCAATTGTATTTTCTGATCCCTTTTGGCTCAAGGTCACTAAGGGAATTTTGTTAAGCTCCTTGAGTAGCTCCATGCCATGCTTTACTTTGCCATGTTCAGGTCCTGTAGCATGTAGTTTTGTTGCTCCGAAGAGTGCTACCTGATCTGAAATTCCAGACAAGTGTTAATTTCACTAAGTCTGAGATCTGTTTGCCATATGCATTTTTGCCATGCTTGTTTGAACCTGTTAATGGATGAATTGGCCGTAGCTCAGTGCTAGACTTTTGTTAAGCATCTTGTGTGCATCCCTTCCATGTATTTTGTTGTCATGTTTGAGTGCTGTAGCATATTCATCTCACTGCATTTAGATGGCTACTTGCTGTAAATCGCAGACCGGTGCCAATTTTGAATCGCTTGCCATTTCCAAACCGTAACTCCAATTCTGGTGTTCTTTATATCGTTTTCAAGCGATTTCATCTCATCTTTCCAATGGCACACTTGGAATTCCAAGTTGAGGCCAAGTTCTTGCATTTCCTGCCATATCTTGCATTTTGCATCCCGCATCGCATCCCGCATGGCAAATCATTATTGCATCATCTTGTTTGATCCTTGCACGTGGTTGATTGTGTCCTTGTTGCTTGTTTGTCTTGTTTGGGTAGAGCCGGGAGACGAGTTCGCTAACGAGGAGCCCGTTGAGTTTGCTTTCGAGGATCCAATCAACTCTGACAACTGTGCAGGCAAGATGATCATACCCTCGAAATCACTACTATCTTTGCTATGCTAGTTTGCTCGCTCTTTTGCTATGCCAAAGCTACGATGCCTACCACTTGCTTGCAAGCCTCCCAAATTGCCATGTCAAACCTCTAACCCACCATATCCTAGCAAACCGTTGATTGGCTACGTTACCGCTTTGCTCAGCCCCTCTTATAGCGTTGCTAGTTGCAGGTGGAGATTGGAGGTTGTTCCTTGTTGGAACATTTATTTACTTGTTGGGATATCATTATATTGCTATGTTATCTTAATGCATCTATATACTTGGTAAAGGGTGGAAGGCTCGGCCTCTCGCCTAGTGTTTTATTCCACTCTTGCCGCCCTAGTTTCCGTCATATCGGTGTTATGTTCCCGGATTTTGCGTTCCTTACGCGGTTGGGTTATAATGGGAACCCCTTGATATTTAGCCTTGATTAAAGCTTTTCCAGCAATGCCCAACCTTGGTTTTACCATTTTCCACCTAGCCTCTTTTTCCCTTGGGTTTCCAGAGCCCAAGGGTCATCTTATTTAAACCCCCCCGGGCCAGTGCTCCTCTGAGTGTTGGTCCAAACTAGAGTCCTGTGCAGCGCCCCCTCGGGGAAACTCGAGGTTTGGTTTTAGTTGTATGGAGCGCTCATCTAAGTGTGCCCTGAGAAAGAGATATGTGCAGCTCCTATCTTGTCGGCACATTCGGGCGGTGTTGCTGGTCTTGTTTTAACTTGTCGAAGTGTCTTGAGTAACCGAGATACCGAGTCTAATCGGAACGTCTTGGGAGGAGGTATATTCCTTCGTTGATCGTGAGAGCTTGTCATGGGCTAAGTTGGGACTCCCCTGCAGGGATTGAACTTTCGAAAGCCGTGCCCGCGGTTATGGGCAGATGGGAATTTGTTAATGTCCAGTTGTAGATAACTTGAACCTTAACTTAATTAAAATGAATCAACTGAGTGTGTTACCATGATGGCCTCTTCTCGGCGGAGTCCGGGAAGCGGACACGGTGTTGGAGTAATGTTTGCGCAGGTTGCTCTCTAGTTTCTCGCTCGCGCTTTGCCTCCTCTTCTCACTCTCTTTTGCGAATAAGTTAGCCACCATATTTGCTAGTCGCTTGCTGCAGCTCCACATATATTTTACCTTGCCTTACCTATAAGCTTAAATAGTCTTGATCGCAAGGGTGCGAGATTGCTGAGTCCCTGTGGCTCACAGATTACTATTACACCAGATGCAGGGCCTGATGATTCCGCTCCAAGAGGCGCGTTTGAGCTCAAGTGGGAGTTCGACGAGGACTCTCAACGTTACTATGTTTCCTTTCCCGATGATTAGTAGTGGTGCCCAGTTGGGGGTGATTGGGACCGTCTCGCATGTTGGGTTTATCTTTTATTTTGGTGCCGTAGTCGGGCCATGAGTGTTTGGATGATGTAATGTTATTTATGTACTTGATTGACGTGGCGAGTGTAAGCCAACTATGTTATCTCCCCTTTTATGATTTACATTACATGGGATGTTGTGAAGATTGCCTAACTTGCGACATATGCCTTCAATGCGATTATGCCTCTAAGTCGTGCCTCGACACGTGGGAGATATAGTCGCATCGAGGGTGTTACAAGTTGGTAATCAGAGCCTTCCTCGACCTTAGGAGCCCCATTGCTTAATCGTTTTTAGCAGCCAAGTGTGTCTAGAAAAATGTTTTGAGTCATTTAGGAATTATATATCGGAGAGCTTAGAAATTCTTTTTACTTCCCAGTCTCCTCATCGCTCTGGTAAGGCATCCTGACGTAGAGTTTTGACTCTTATCTTCTCAAATTTCACTAAAAAAATTTAGGATCACGCGGGTATCTTGGAATCATTCTGATGGTTTTATCATGAGAACATTGTCTTGGTGCCTCCTGTCAGGGGTTTAGTGGAAGTGTCCCGGGGAGTTGAGCTCTGAGGTGTTGTCATCATAATTTTATCGTTGCAGTTCTGGAATACCTGAGTTTAGTACGCTGACATTGAAAATCTCTTTTATGCAGTTCGTTGGTGAGATAACCTCGACGCCACCCAGTACTGGGGCGGGAGTTCGGGAGTATCACCATAACTTGTATAACGGATGCTTTTCGAAGGTTGAGGTAGATGGTTTCCGAAGATTTCTTGGTTATGTGTTGAAGGATGGATACAACTGGATGTAGGATTTGCTAGTTTGGGTGAGATATTATGCTTCCCCTGTATCCCCAACACCTGATTGCATAACCGGAAAGGTTCGGGAGTTTCATAGGTGGGAATTTTTGTAGATCTAGTTCTTCTTCCACGGATATTGGTTTGAGATTGGGATTTCTTACCGATTATTCGTTCTTGATCCGTACCTTGTTGATTTATTTCTCTACCTTAATTCTACGTGGCTTCTCAATTTATGGATATGTGACCATTTCAAGAGGAATGCATTCGTTCATTTTGTTCGGATGTGAAGACTATATGTTGCAATTTTCATTCCGTTGGATTCAGCTTCAATATTTGTCTGTCAATGTGCTAATGGTGGTGAACCTCTTCAGGGTGGCTCCTCCAACGCGCACGACTCCGAATCCTAATCCGCCACCACCTCCACCTCCTCCGGAGGCATGTCAAGCTGTGATGGCCGCAACCAATGCAAACACACAGTTGATCATGCAAATTCTTCAAGAGCGCAATCAAGGCAACCAAGGGAGTCAAGGCAGCAATCAGAATCACTTTGCTACACTCAATATACTCATATATAGATGACCTAGTCATCGCCAATTGCTTGATAGATGCTAGAGTGTTTATGCATGCTTTGCCACATATTTCATTTGCCATTTTATTGTGTGAGCATGTTGGTTGCATATTTTACTCATTTGAGGACATCCACTTGCTATTTTGATTGTTTGGCATTTTTATCTTTTGCCAAGTGGATGGACACGAATACCTAAGAACTCCCTCTAGCTATCTATGCTTTTCTCGTCTCAAACTCTATTCATGCTACATCACAAATTTTGATCAATTCAGATTCAAACCACTCTGTGTGAGGAGCACTCGGAGTCCCCGATTTGTCATAGACTTAAACTTCCAAAATCTCTTTGTGCATTTCGGTATGACGGACTCATCCACTTCGGTCACACCGAGTTCACTAAGTTGATCTAGGTTTTCCATCTCGGTGCAACCGATTTGAACCTTTTGGTCACACCGAGTTGCAGTAACCGCTTGTGATTCTGCATCTTGGTGCCACCGAGTTGTTCCACTCAGTCACACTGACAGGGTCGGGATATATATACCCACGGGTGAGATTTTGGAAATTTCTTTAAACTCCTCAACCCACGCGTGTGTCCTGCTCTGCCTCCTCAGGTCTCCGGATCGTGTCCTCGCCGCCAGCGACCTCCCGCCGCTAGTTTCCATCACCGTCAACGGAAATCTGCTCCGTCGTTGCCGCCGTAGCGAACCTCCGCCGAACTAGGGTATGGGTTCGACTCTATGTGCTAATTCCTTAACTCTAATTCATAGCACATTGCTTTGCCATGATCATGACCACGTATGCAAACAATCCATCCACTAAAAACTTCCTTTAGGTTAGATTGGATTTGAAAATTTAGGGTTAGGTCTCCGCCGAACTCATCTCAGATCAACCGAGTTGTAGAAATCAGTCTCACCGATTTGGCTTAGGCCTTAGCACATGCATTTTCGGTCCGATCGAAAGTTGCAAATCGGTGTGACCGAGTTCAATTCTCTGTGAAACCCTAGCAGTCTCGGTGCCAACAAACTGTGACCCAGTCTGACCGAGTTCACTAGTTTAGGTTCCAAAAGCTGCTTCGGTATCACCAAGTTTATGAAATCGGTAGCTCCGAAATGCTTTTTGTGGAGAACTAAAACTAAGTTTTTGACTCATCTGTTTTGCAAAAACTCTGCACTTTGTGATGCTCATCCACTCTACCTCATCTACATCTATTCACAGGGTTTGCTGTCAATGATTGCCAAGATGTCTAACCAGAGTGACAGTGAGAACAGTTCTGAAGAACATGTGCAATTGTGTGAGGGTTCAGATCCCTCAAGCAGCTAAGATGAGGGCAGTAGAAGCACACCTAGTAACTTGCCCAAGGCAGCCACTAGATCAAGGAAGAAGACAACCTCAGACTATGAGGATGAAGACTATGTGGCTGTTGAGGATGAGGCCACCTCAAAGAAGAAAGTGTTGAAGAAGGAATATGGCACAACTGCTACAACAAAGCCAGGGATGCACAAGAAGGCACCTGCCAAGAGAGTGCCAACATCCAAGCCTAGGAAAACAGCCTTGGAAGAAACAATGGAATTCACTCTTGAACCTAAAGAAGCTAGAGAAGGCAAGAAGAGAAAAGAGAGGGTCAAGAAGACCACTGCCAGAGTCGTAGGGAGATCATCCATGTTTAAGGATCTTGTAGAAGAAGAGGAAGAGGAATAGGATGCTCCAGCACCCAAAGCTCAAAAGCTTATGGGAGATGCTATCAAGTCAAGGGCTGCAACATCAAAGCCCAAGTCTGCCCCAAAGCTCAAGCTCAGAAGTCAAAGCCCAAGAGAAACACTAGAAGTATTCCTGCAGAAGAGAAGAATAAGGCCCCAGTGCCTCAGGCTGAAGAAGATGATGATGAGTCTCTTGTTTTGAGGAAATTTAAACCCAAGATCCCAGACCACAATGATGCTCATCCAGTGGTTGAAGACATGCACACCAGGAAAGATGCTGGACTGAGATTGTGGAGACAGTCTGATCCCTATACTGTGAGGAGAAGGACTGCAATTGATTACATATTTCATACCAAAGAACAGCAAGACTTCTATGAGATAATTTTGCTTGACAAGGAGCCCATTGTTTGTGACACGAGATGGGTTGATTGAGAATACATCAAGGAGAATGAAGATCACTTCCCAGGAGTATATGATAGCTTCAAAGCATGTGGAGTAGATGAGTTTGTTGGACAAAAGCTCACAAAATGGAATGATGAGCTGATCATGCAGTTTTACTCCACTGCTCACTTTTACCCAAATGGGAAGATCATATGGATGTCTAAAGGTACTAGGTACCAATCCACTGTTGAAGAATGGGTCGAGCTGATCAATGCCCTAGAGGAACATGAGGATGACTTGGATGTGTATGCCAAGAAGAAGAAAGACCACAACTCCATGGCAAACATGTACAAATAGATCCCTGGTAAAGTTTTTGAGACTCACATGCTTGGATCTGTACATTACTTGTTGTCTGGTCTGCCTACCATCAACACCATCCTAAGGCACATATTGCTACCCAAATTAGGAGATCACAAGATGATTAGAGGACATTCCATCAACTTGCTACAAAGCTTTGATGTCCCTCAAAAGTTCAAAGTCATGAGTCTGATTGTAGAGACAATCAAGAGGGCAGCTGCTGACCAAAAGAGAAGCTGTGGGTATGCTCCACATATTCAGGAGCTCATCAACTCCAAGATGGGCACAGGAACATACTTGTTGGACAAAGAGCAGTTGCCCTTGCTTCCAGAGTTTGAAGATAATGAAGTTTTCATGAATGAGAATGAACCATTATCAGCTCAAGCACAAGAGAAGAGAGCTAAAGCTAAGGCTAAGAAAGCTGCCAAGATGCCTAGTTTAGAGGAAGCATCTCAAGTTTTCCTGAAGAGCAAGCAAGATCAGCTTGCATACCTGATCCAATCTACTTTGAGGATTGAGAAGGGCTTGGCCACCCTGACTCAGAATCAGGAGAGCTTGGAGAGGATTGTTGAGACAAAATTTTATGATCTTGACCTCAAGGTAACTAAGATATAGACTGCAGTTGAGCAGCTCCAGGAGGAAGCAGAAGAGAGGAGAGGGAAGGCAACTACTGATGCTTTTCAGCGAGTACCAAGGAGTCAGAGGTCTGCTGCAGTTCCTGTACCTGATTCTAGAGCTACATCATCTGCACCACCAGCTACAACTTAAGTGCCACCTCCAACAGCCACTCCACCAGCTCCAACTACATCGACAGATGCCTTCGTCCTTGGAGTTCTCTCTACACCACCTCCTGAAAACCAATCCTGAGAGATGCATAGCACTATGCATTTTGAAACTTTTTGGTAACTTGTTGCCAAAGGGGGAGAAATATGTATAGATCATAGGCTTCGAGAGAGAGTGTTTTGCTTTTTATCTCTCTTGTTTTTGGTTGAACCTTTTTATGCGCTTGGTTGATACACTATGTCTTTGTCTGTGTGAGATACTTGTTTGATCATGTGATTGATCATATGCTACCTTAATGCTTGCTTGGATGATATTATCTCTTATATTCCATATATGATCATTCACTTTGCTTGGTGATGAGTGCATGCTTTTAATTTCCATCATTTTGAGCGTTCCACCAAGATGTATGTGATATGGAAGAGTGACCCATAATCCTAATCGATTGTGCATTTGCATTCAAAAGCAAATTTTAAATAATGCACAATTTAAGGGGAGCTCTTACTTATCACATACTTCTCAAAGTGACAACGTATTTCAATCTTATAATCATTTGTCGAAGATTTGATCTATATGTTGTCATCAATTACCAAAAAGGGGGAGATTGAAAATGCAACTATCCCTGGGTGGTTTTGGTAATTCCTAACAACATATAGCTCATTGAGCTAATACTAGTTCAAGAAAAATATTTCAGGAAAGCTCAATGATTGGCATGACATAGATTAGAAATATGGACCCCTCAAAATTCCAAGGACAAAAGATTGGCTCAAGCTCTAAAGCTCAAGACTCTACATTTTAACTTTTAGTGATCCAAGATCACATTGAGTTCATAGGAAAATCCAATACTATTAAAAGGGGATGAGGTGTTGCTTAATGGGTTACTTGCTCAAAATGCATAGTGATATGCTCCAAAACCCTCAACCACTTTCTCATATCCACATATGTCCCAAACCAAAAGTCAAACTCGGCCCCATCAAAACTTTCTATCCGGCGCCACCGAGTTCAGTTGACATAGCCACTGCCACAAAACCCTAGTCTTTTCGGTCTCACCGATAGGGATCTCGGTCTCACCGAGATGGGATTGTAAACTCTCTGTTTACCTTCATAACATTTCAGTCTAACCGAAATGAGCGATCGATCCCACTAAGTTCGCAATGCAAACTTTCCGTTTCCCCTTCGTAACGTTTCGGTCTCACCGAGATGAGCGAATCGGTCCCATCGAGTTTGCCTGACCAACTCTCTGGTTAGCTTATTACCAAAGTCAGTCTCACCGAGTTTCTATAAACCGTCTCACCGAGATTACGTTATGCCCTAACCCTAATGAAACCGGTCTCACCGATTTGACATGTCGGTCCCACCGAAAATCCTAACGTTCACATTTTGAACTAAATCGGTCCAACCGAGTTTCATTATTCAGTCCCACCGAGTTTGGTGATTTGTGTGTAACGGTTAGATTTTGTGTGGAGGCTATATATACCCCTCCACCCACTCTTCATTCGAGAGGAGAGCCATCAAAACATGCCTACACTTCCATCATACATTTTCTGAGAGAGAACCACCTACTCATGTGTTGAGGTCAAGATATTCCATTCCAACCATATGAATCTTGATCTCTAGCCTTCTCCAAGTTGCTTTTCACTCAAATCATCTTTCCACCAAATCCAAATCTGTGAGAGAGAGTTGAGTGTTGGGGAGACTATCATTTGAAGCACAAGAGCAAGGAGTTCATCATCAACACACCATATATTACCTTTTGGAGAGTGGTGTCTCCTAGATTGGTTTGGTGTCACTTGGGAGCCTCTGTCAAGATTGTCGAGTGGAACCAAGAAGTTTGTACGGGCAAGGAGATCGCCTACTTCGTGAAGATCTACCCTAGTGAGGCAATTCCTTCGTGGGCGATGGCCATGGTGGGATAGACAAGGTTGCTTCTTCGTGGACCCTTCGTGGGTGGAGCCCTCCGTGGACTCGCGCAACCGTTACCCTTCGTGGGTTGAAGTCTCCATCGACGTGGATGTACGATAGCACCACCTATCAGAACCACGCCAAAAATCTCAGTGTCTACATTGCGTTTGCTCTCTCCAAACTCCTCCCTTTACCTTCATGTGCAATGTTTTACATTCCGCTACTATACTCTTAGACTTGCATGTGTAGGTTTATTGCTTGACTAGTGCTAAGTTGTAAAAATTTGCCAAGACTTAAAATTGAGAAAAGGCTAGATTTTTATTTGGTCAAGTAGTCTAATCACCCCCCCACCCTCTAGACATACTTTGGATCCTATAGAGTGGGACTGAAAGAGGGCGAAGAAGAAGCTCGAAATTGCACCCGCAAAAAAAGAAGCTTAAAATTGAGAGGGAGAAGATCGAGTTGGAGAAGCAAAAGGCGGCACTCAAATGGGAACTCGAGAAGGCCACGACATTTGGCGAGATAGAGCTTGAGAAGGAGAGGTTGCAACTCGCACGGTATCTGAAGGATGCGAAGATTATGTTGGCGGACGAAACCCTCTTGGATGAGCATGTGAAGAACTGGTTTCCAGACAAGAGGAAGGAGATCAATGACCGTAGGGAGTACGAGGTGGCAAGGGAGGCAGCGGCAGTGGATAATCCAGCCCAGATGCAGGCGGAGGAGGCAGCTCGGATCCATGCGGAATAGGACGAACATGACGCATCCCACCCGGACCAGGATGCATTCCGCTCGGAGCAAGTGCCCGGCTAGTGATCCGAAGCCATCCATCACGCTCAGACATTGATTTCATTTTGGCATGTTTGGTTTGTTGAACTATGATTTGCTTTGCTTTGTTTTGAACTGTTTAATTCAGACAATTTGTATCGTATGATCGATGTGCATGGATTGCGCGAAATTGAGGATCGACACTTGAGGTATGTGGATTTGGGGCGCAACATATGAGGGGTCGGCGAGCGCTGTCCGCAAACGCGCTTGGACGCACGCACGGGCGTATAGGAGGCCGGATTTGCCAAGTCTGGTCATAGATTCCACCTAAACCTTTCTAAAGTGGACCCCTCTTAATAGTACGGTTTTCCTACGACTCAAGTCCACCAAAAAAGAAACGCGGGAAAAGTAACCATCTCGACTCTATATCTCCGAGGGGCACATATCATCTTGTGCCATATGATAGATCATCTGAAATGCTCGATGCACATAATTAGTTCTCAAAAGCATTGTCATCAATCACCAAAACCAGTAAGGGAGAAATATGCCCTAACACCCGTCCTATTCTTGTTTGAACAATGTTGTTTGGCATCCGAGGTGGACCTGTGAAGATTTGGCTAGGGCCAGATCATGGGCCTCTTTTTTGTCTTTGTTTCATTTGTGTGACCGGTGGAGTCCTACAGAAGGTCGATGCCACAACATGATTTTTTTCCCGGTTCCTCTCGGTCTGATGAAGCTCAACCACATGCAGCTTCATTTGTGTCCTCCTCCTATGTCTGGCCGGATTTGGGATTGTCTTCTGGCCCTCATGGTGCCACCTTCTCCGGGATGACAAGCGAACAAGATTTGCTCGTCAGCGTTTTTGGGTCTACACCGATGACTTTCCAGACGCTGCTTCTTCAAGCTACTAGGTTCATCGACGACTTTCTAGAATAAATTTCGGAGGCCCAATTTGGCCCATTCATGCATGGCAAGGTGTGTAACTTTGGTTCCACATGGGTTAGACCAGTATATTATTGAAAAGACAAAATTAAGTTGTTATTATTCTATTTTCATTTCATAATTGAGTTTATATTTATGTGCCATAGTTGCAATGGTTTTTGAATATGAGATTCAGAGGAAAACTTACTATATGTGTGAAAGATAAATACCAAATAGATCTCTAGTCCGGCCTCTAGACTAACTCATGTATTGTTGATGATTCCGTTTTCCTAACCATGAGCATTGTTATTTTAACAATCATGCCTGCAATAATGAGAACACATTGTTAGGGTAACGGTGTTGATGGATAGACCCAACTTATGAAATACTGCGAGATCACGTCGCCAGTATGTTGTCTACATTTTTGTATAAAGTGCTAACGCTTACTTACGTCCTTAGACCATGAGAATATCATATACCTAGATATCAGATCGTTACTTTGGGGTTGCCAAATGTCATTTCGTGACTGGGTGATTGTAAAGGTAGTTTTCGGGTATACCAGAAAAGTATGTTATGATGTTTAACATGTTTTTTAGGATAAAAGGCTAAGCTTTATTGATCAATAATGTTCATTGGAATACAAAAGGGGTCGGAAGTACCAAGCCACAAATGGCACCTGATTAAGCGAAACTGAATACTTAGCCAAACTATGAGCATTCGAGTTGTTCTTGCGACCTTGAAAGATAACCTCACAGCTCTCAAACATAAGTTGAGCTGCCCCGATCTCCCTAATTATAGCACAATACATGTCATTAGTTCCATGCTTAACTTCTTGTAGCATTGTTTTACATTCACATGAAATAATAACCTTCTGTAGAAGGAGATAGTGAGCTAGGGCTTGAGCTTCTCGGCATGCAGGGGCCTCAAGGCTTGTAGGAGATCGTTAATTTTCGGGAAGGCTATAGTGAAGAGGGCACGCCGGGAGCGCCGCCAGCACCAGCTGCCTTCGACGGCCGGGCACCGGCGGCAACAGCGGCCAGGGGGCGAAGATAGAGGGCCTCTGGGCTCTAGGGTTAGGGTTCCTCCGGGGCCGCACGCGCGTGCGACCCGGGAGGCTAGGTAGGGAATTTTAGTTAGTATAAAGTTAAGACATTTTGAGGGAGTCCTGGATTAGGGGGTGTCCGGATGGCCGGACTATACCTTCAGCCGGACTCCTGGACTATGAAGATACAAGATTGAAGACTTCGTCCCGTGTCCAGAAGGGACTTTCCTTGGCGTGGAAGGCAAGCTTGGCGATACGGATATGCAGATCTCCTACCGTTGTAACCGACTTTGTGTAACCCTAACCCTCTCCGGTGTCTATATAAACTGGAGGGTTTTAGTCTGTAGGACAACATACAGAACAACAATCATACCATAGGCTAGCTTCTAGGGTTTAGCCTCTCCGATCTCGTGGTAGATCTACTCTTGTACTACCCATATCATCAATATTAATCAAGCAGGACGTAGAGTTTTACCTCCATCAAGAGGGCCCGAACCTGGGTAAAACTTCGTGTCCCTTGCCTCCTGTTACCATCCGGCCTAGACGCACAGTTCGGGACCCCCTACCCAAGATCCGCCGGTTTTGACACCGACATTGGTGCTTTCATTAAGAGTTCCTTTGTGTCGTCGCCGTCAGGCTTGATGGCTCCTACGATCATCAATAGTGATGCAGTCCAGGGTGAGACCTTCCTCCCTGGACAGATCTTCGTCTTCAGCGGCTTCGCACTGCGGGCCAATTCACTTGGCCATCTGGAGTAGATCGAAAGCTATGCCCCTGGCCGTCAGGTCAGATTTGGAAGTTTAAACTACATGGCTAACATCCGCGGGGACTTGATCCTCGACGGATTCGAGCCACTACCGAGCGCGCCGCACTGTCACGACGAGCATGATCTAGCTCTACCGCCGAACAGTGCCCTGGAGGCCGCACCCGCATCGGCTTCGACCCTTAATTCGGAGCCAACTGCACCGATCGAGGATGGGTGGTTGGACTCCGCCTCGGGGGCTGCGATCCCAAGGCGATCGAGCCGAACACCAGCCCCGCACTCCGCGAGACTCGTGACTCCAAGGAGCTGGACTCCGAACCCTCTGCGCCCCTGCCGATCGAATCTGATTGGGCGCCAATCATGGAGTTTACTGCCGCGGACATCTTTCAGCACTCGCCTTTTGGCAATATTCTGAAGACACTAAAGTCTCTCTCTTTATCAGGAGAGCCCTGGCCAGACTACGGTCAGCAAGGTTGGGATACAGACGATGAAGAAATTCAAAGCCCACCCACCACCCACTTTGTAGCCACTGTCGATGATTTAACCAACATGCTCGACTTCGACTCTGAAGACATCGACGGTATGGACGCCGATGAAGGAGACGATGAAGAACCAGCGCCTACTGGGCCCTGGAAAGCCACCTCGTCATATGACGTATACATGGTGGACGCACCAAAAGATGACGACAAGGAGCGGAAGGACGCACCGAAGGCTTGTTCCCTCAAGAAGCAGTCAAAGCGGCGATGCAAGCGCCTCCCCAAATCCCGCCTCGACAGAAATAATGATCACATAGACCCAGCGCTGGAGCAGGGCGAACCGCTGCTGGACAGTGGCAATCCGGATAATCAAACCGAACAAACAAATTCTATTAAGGATAATGGTCTGGACGATATAACGCCGGACAGGCACCCGGAGCAGCAGAATGCCCGTAAAAGGCTTGTTGCCACCGCGGGGAGTCTTAAAAAATAGAAGCAAAGGCTCAAGGCTGCGCAAGACACACTCCAAATCAGATGAAGTAAAATACTCAACACAGCAGCGAGGTACGGCGACAATCGCCCCTCCAAGAGCTACCCAAAGCGGAAGCTGCTACCTGAATTCGATGAGGAGGCCTCAGACCCCCCACAACCAAATATCAAAGCAGCCACCTGGCCGGATAAACGACCCCTCTACCAACACAGAGCGGCATACAACGCCACTCACAATGCAACACGCGACCCATGCGAGGGCTCGCACCCAAAGGACGGCGCAGCAAGATCCATCTACGGACCACGCAAGCGCGCTCCAGCATACAATGCAACACAACAAACATCCGAACAACGCAGTACACCCAGCTACAGGGGTGCCGCACACCCCTTATGTTTCACCGATGAGGTGCCGGACCATGAATTTCCAGAGGGATTCAAACCCAAAAACATAGAGACATATGACGGAACAATAGACCCTGGGGTCTGGATTGAGGACTACATCCTTCATATCCATATGGCTCGAGGAGATGATCTCCACGCCATCAAGTACTTACCCCTCAAGATCAAAGGGCCAGCTCGTCACTGGCTTAAAGGCCTCCCCGAAAGCTCCATTGGAAGTTGGGAAGAGCTCGAAAACGCCTTTCGGGCAAATTTTCAAGGGACTTATGTCCGACCTCCAGATGCGGACGATTGGAGTCATATAACTCAACAGCCCGGAGAGTCAGCCCGAAAGCTTTAGAACAGGTTTCTTACTAAAAAGAACCAGATTGTCGACTGTCCGGACGCCGAAGCCTTGCCAGCTTTTAAGCATAGAGTCCATGACGAATGGCTCGCCAGACACCTCGGCCAAAATAAGCCGAGAACGATGGCCGCATTAACAAGCCTCATGACCCGCTTTTGCACGGGTGAGGACAGCTGGCTAGCCAGATGAAGTTAGAGATGGAAACGGGAAATCACGGCGCAACAATAACAAACGCCGGAATAAAGAAGACAACACGAAGGGCACGACAGTAAACGCCGGATTCAAAAACTCTTGGCTAGGTCAGCAAAAGCCGCTCTAAAGGCACCAGGGATGAACTGTCCAGCTTCAACAAAGTTCTGGACCAAGTATGTCAGATCCATAGTACCCCTGGTAAACCGGCTAATCATACCCACAGACAATGTTGGGTCTTCAAGCAGTTTGGCAAGCTCAACGTCGTACACAAGGGGGAGGATACACCAAGTGAAGACGAGGACGAGCCTCCCAAGCAAGACACTGGGGAACAAAAGAAATTTCCACCAGAAGTCAAAACAGTAAACGTGTTACACATGATCAAGGGAAAAAACAACGCGGCACTCCCAGGAAAATATACCCAAGTGCCTGTCACCGCGAAGTCCTGCCACTGGTCGTCTCAACCGATCACTTTCGACCATCGCGATTACTCAGCAAGTATCCGACACGCAGGATGGGCCGCCCTGGTATTAGACCCAATAATTGGCGGACATCACTTCACACGAGTCTTGATGGACGGTGGCAGCAGTCTAAACCTAATATATCAGGATACAATCCGCGGGATGGGGTTAGACCCAATAAAAATTCACCATAGCAATACTACCTTTAAAGGAGTAACACCAGGCCCAGGGGCTCGTTGTACGGGCTCCCTCCTACTACAAGTTATATTCGGCTCCCCCGATAACTTCCGTCGCGAGCATTTAACCTTCCACATCGCTCCGTTCCAAAGTGGCTATCAAGCACTGCTCGGACGCGAAGCTTTCCCTCGCTTTAATGCAATACCACAGTACGCCTCCCTCACACTCAAGATGCCCGGTCCACGTGGCATCATTTCAGTGAAAGGAAATATCAAGCGATCTCTGCGCGCCGAAGAAAGTGCGGCTGCCTTGGCAGCCGCACACTAAAGGCGCCCGGACTAGTGAAAGCATCCAATAGGTCGTCAAGACCTTAGACACAATTAATCAAGTCCGGCGCCGCTATTTATACCGAATAAGTGGTCACACCCCTATTTGTCAATACAAGGGGCTCAACGCGCGCAGACAAGTGGCATTTTTTCTCATCTTGAATTATACATGGTTTCTTTAAAAACTATCTTTTTGCACGACAACTTTTTCACCTAAATTCCTCTCTTTTACAGACGATCATCGTGCTACACCCATCCAGGATACGGCACAACGGAGACACAGGCGCAGACGTGCAGCAGGGACCCGCTCCAAGGATTCTTTTTAGATTAAGACCCTGCGTAAACCTTTTTTACTGTCTCTTGTTGATACATATCCACCGTTGAGAAGGATGCTGACGTCTTGGCATGTGGCCACGCCAGAACAATGCACGTACCTGGACACAAGGGGCTTCTTACAAAGGCCATTATTTAGGCCCAGTTTATACCACAAAGACCAAATACCTTAGGGAATGTTCGGCGTCGCGAGTTTGGCCTTATATGCATCAGCTCCGAATCATTGTCTTTGGTCAAATGTTGGGTTTGCCCGGCTCCTGTGTTTTGGTGCCTTACGTTCCGCTTTACCGGCTAAGGTAGCACCAGGAGAACTACTGCGATTGTGCCCTGGTTCATCCGGACGAGCACCTCAGTAGAGAAAGCCGAAAACTGACTGTCATGATATAGCGTGAGACTGGTCAACCACTCGATGACCTGTGGGAATGTTAGAATTCCTCCACCTTAACGAAGGGCCGTTTTCCGGCCAGGCATGTACGCACCCCGGGATCGGGAGAGTGTGGAGCCACCAGGGGCTATCTAGTAGCCCCACTGTCAAACTCCTATGGCTAAGTGAAAGTGCTAAAGCATTATAGTCCGGTTGCCTCGCTCGCTCCGCTATCACCTCCTTAATAGGACCAAGACGTTGGGTTAAGTGTGAACGCATGTTTTTTGCGAGCACCTCCGCATTATATGCGTGAGGGTTGAAGCCGACGGCTGCAATCTTTCAGGTTATACACATGTATACATAAACGGCCGCCCAGGAGGCATCATATTACTTTCAGGTAAAAGTATAAAAATAGCCTCATAAAAATTTATAAAAGCATTTCGCTTACAATGAGATTACATATCACTCAAACATAATATTTTTTGAGCACTGGGTCTCTATCAAACGAGCACCCTCAAGAACTTCTTCAAAGTAGTGCTCAGCAGCCATTCGACCTATGGTCGAATCCCGCGCTGCAACAGTGGTAGCATCCATCTCCGCCCAGTATGCTTTAACACAGGCAAAGGCCATCTGTGAGCCCTCTATGCACGCCGACCTCTTCATCGCATTAATGCGCGGCACCACGTCAAGGAGCTGCTGCACCAAGCTGAAATAGATATTCGGTTTTGGCCTTTCCGGCCATAGCTGGTCCACAACAGACCTCATGGCAAGTCCGGACAACCTATTCAGTTTGGCCCATTTGGCTAATTGGTCAGTCAATGAAAGCGGACGCTCGGGAGAATGGAATTGTGTCCAAAATAGCTGGTCCACTTCACGGTCTGTCTGACCCTGGAAGTACTTGGCCGCATTGGTGGCGCTCGCCGCCAAATCCATATACACATCCTCCGAACTCCACAGCCGATCCAAAGAGGCATACCGTGGATCTCCGAACTTCCTCCGCAACATAAAGGATTTCCCAGCTACAATATCCCCGGCTTCCCGCAGCTCCTCCTTCTTCGCCCTCATAGCAGAGCGGATGTCTTTTCTCGTCGCAACAGCCTTCTCAAGGTCCGATGCCTTCGCTAGGTTTTCCTTTTCAAGAACCCGGCAACGGTCGGCGGCAACTTTTAATTCTATGGCCATCTTGGCCATCTTATCTCGGCTCTCACCATGCGCGACCTTCTCGGTTTTCAACTCTTCAGCCGCCTTCAAAGCAGCCGCATTACTAAACCTCGCTTGTTCCTTGGCTCGGGCAAGTTCTGCCCGCAAGGCTTCAACAGTGGCAGCTCCATCTGCAGTCACAACATATTAAAGATACTGGCATCATGCTGCTCTTACTATGTGGCGTTTACCAGATAATGACACTTACCCTATGCCTCGTCAAGCCTTTTGTTAACAAGCTCGATGTCGGCGTCTGCCGCATCCAACTGCCGTTTTAAATGGGCAAACTCGCTAGTCCGGCTAGCCACCGGAGCTTCCATCACCTGCACATAGAGGCAGTATGTTTATTACCTGGGAATATGATCCTCTGTTCGTCGTCGTTTCCGATGACAACCAGTCTCAGGGGCTACTATCTACACAGGACACACCTAGCATGTGCAGGACTATCATACGTTATTTTACGTACCTCAAAGCCTGTCAGTAGACTCATAAAAGCTTCATGCAATCCGCTTTCGGCGGAGAAGATTCTCTCCATCACCGTATTCATCAGCACACGGTGTTCTCTGAGATGGCCGCTCGCCCCACCAACTCCCTCAGAACATCCGATCGCACACCAGACGGTGCCGGACTCTTTTTTCCGCTCTCTTCTGGAGCCAGGTACTAGGAGCTTCGGGGGTCAATGGGATTATCTTCTGGCCTCACCGGACCCGGAGAGGCCCTCCGCGAGGACACTTCGGGGTCGCCCGCTTCCGGAGCGGAGGAGTCCGGAGGGGGCGTTTCGCTCTCCATCATCTCTGGAAGAAGATCCCCCGAAGACGAGCTCATTTGAGAGGGGCTAAGGCCCGAACTGCAAAGATATATGCGGTGGTTATTTTCTCAGAAGAAAAAGATGGCATACCTGTACTATTAAAGTATTTCGGGTCACTTACGACTCGCTGGAGAATTGATCCCCCCGCGGACTTTGTGCGGCAAAAGCACCCCCCAAGGTAGGACCCTCTGTGGGAGACTTCTTCTCCCATTTGGAAGCTTCGGCGTCCGAATCCCTGGGCGCAGTCCTTTTCCTCCTCCGGTCGTCTTCCTTCATGGAGACGCTCGCTCCCTCGGTTAGAATGGGCAGCGTTGGGGGCCGCGTCCGCCCGTATTATCCTTCCCAGTATCTTCCTTCAAGGGCTCCGGGCAAGGTGCGACCTGGAGCATCTTTTCCAATACCGGATTGTCCAAACCCTCAGGGAGGGGGGCGAACACCGAATCAACTTCGCCTTTGTTAGCCAGTCCTGGTCAAAAAGCAAACTCTCAGAAATAAATTCGTAACGAATGAGAGATAGTATGTTTGGCCGGAAGATTTCTTACCTATTCGGCAGCGCGGTTACTGCTCAAGCCCACGTCCTCGGTGATTTCCGGACACTCTACCTGGGGTCCGAAGAATGACTTGTACATCTCCTCGTGCGTCAGGCCGAGGAAATTTTGGATGACACGCGGTCCCTCGGGATTGAACTCCCACAAGCGAGGGGGCCGGCGTTTGGAAGGCTGGACTTGACGAACCAGCATAACTTGTATTACCGCAACCAAACTAAAATCTCCATTGAAGAGATCTCGAATGCGGCTTTGCAGTATAGGCAAGTCCTTGGCTGGACCCCAGCTCAGACCTCTGCTGATCCATGACATCAGTTGTGGTGGAGGGCCCGAGCGGAAAACAGGGGCGGCCGCCCACTTGGCACTTCTAGGAGCCGTGATGTAGAACCACTCCTGTTTCCACAATTCAGACACCTCTGGAATGGAACCTTTGGGCCACGGAGCTCCCGTCATCTTGCATATTGAGGCACCTCCACACGCTGCATGTTGCCCCTCGATCATCTTCGGCTTTACTTCAAAGGTCTTGAGCCACAAGCCAAAGTAAGGGGTAACCCGTAGGAAGGCCTCACACACGACAATAAACGTCATGATATGAAGAAAGGAGTCCGGAGCTAGATCATGGAAGTCTAGCCCGTAATAAAACATCAAACCCCTGACGAAAGGATCCAGAGCAAGGCCTAGAGCTCGGAGGAAGTGGGAGACGAACACGATGCCCTCATTGGGTTTGGGGGAGGGGACGGCCTGCCCTCGGGCAGGCAGCCGATGCACAACCTCGGCGGTCAGATATCTGGCTTCCCTCAACTTTTTGATGTCTTCTTCCGTGATGGAGGAAGGCACCCATCGGCCTTGAAGGCTAGATCCGGACATGATTGAAGGTTCGAAGCACCTGACCTGAACTTTGGGTGTTTGAGCTTAAGGTGGGGGAAGGATTCGATTGAGCACGGGAGGGAAAAAATAAAAGCCTTGTCCCTTTGTAAAGAGGGTGAATATCAAGCGTCCTCTCCGTGGCCGTTTGGACTTGCCTATAGTCTAGGAGTCCTAGAAGCGGTTGGGTTACCCACGCCCGTATTGATGAGAATTCCGGAATAAGGGGACACGATCTCTGCTTTAACAAGACGTGCCAAGAAAACCGCCTCGCATGACACGCTGAGGTGGGATAATAAAACGATTCGAATAAAGGCTTGGCCGTGGTGCGATGTCGCACCACGGAATACGTCAGCAGATTAGATTTGTGTAAATATTATTCTCTCTATGGCAATATGTGGAAACTTATTTTGCAGAGCCGGACACTATCTTTGTGTTCAAAATCTTATGTGAAGTACTTGGAGGAGGAACCCGCCTTGCAATGCCGAAGACAAACTGCGCGCCGGACTCGTCGTCATTGAAGTCTGGTTCAGGGGCTACTGAGGGAGTCCTGGATTAGGGGGTGTCCGGATGGCCGGACTATACCTTCAGCCGGACTCCTGGACTATGAAGATACAAGATTGAAGACTTCGTCCCGTGTCCGGAAGGGACTTTCCTTGGCGTGGAAGGCAAGCTTGGCGATACGGATATGCAGATCTCCTACCATTGTAACCGACTTTGTGTAACCCTAACCCTCTCCGGTGTCTATATAAACCGGAGGGTTTTAGTCCGTAGGACAACATACAGAACAACAATCATACCATAGGCTAGTTTCTAGGGTTTAGCCTCTCCGATCTCGTGGTAGATCTACTCTTGTACTACCCATATCATCAATATTAATCAAGCAGGACGTAGGGTTTTACCTCCATCAAGAGGGCTCGAACCTGGGTAAAACTTCGTGTCCCTTACCTCCTGTTACCATTCGGCCTAGACGCACAGTTCGGGAACCCCTACCCAAGATCCGCCGGTTTTGACACCGACACATTTATTCTGGGATGGAGGGAGTATTACCACATGATTTGCTAAATGGCACCGGGGTGAGCTGCCAGAAGGAACCCAGTACCTCATAGCTGTCTCCACCGTGCTTCAACCAAGATAATTAAGTATGAGACACCGACTCACCCAATGGAGCTGTACCATGAGTTAATGTTATTGTAAAGTCAGCCTGAAGGCCGTGACAATAAAATAAATTTTTTGTTTCCAGGTCAACCTGGTGAATGCCATTTTGGTATTTGCTTATTTGGTAGTCAAACCACAAATTCGCCTAGCCTGTCCCCCAAGAAAGAAAGCTACCTGCTTTGTCTTGTAAAATAGCCCCTCCGCAGGGACCCGGTCGCAAAGTCCACGGACGAGCGCGCGCCAACCAGGAGTCCAGGACGAGGACGGACGGGAAGTGACAGAAACAAAATCAGGAGGGCCGGCTGTGTCTGGGTTGATGGGGTCGGCGCATGGGCGCTGACGCGGCAGCGAACCGAACGCATCGCCGCAACTTGTTTTCTTTTGGATATATGTATATGTATATACGTACGTATGACCTGGAGTACTATACGTATTTGGGTTTTGCGAATATACCTAACATTACTGTACGTTTTCGGTCCACGTGAGTGACTCACGGCCACTGGCCCGTGACGCACGAAACCGCGGGTGGTTCTCTCTCTGCCTCCGCCGCATTGCGCTTTCACTGGGGCGGCGCGCTGTGCGCCCCTGGCGGCGGCACTGCCGGTCAGGTCACCCGCCACAGCTGGTGCGCGCTCCACTAGCGCGTACATCGTATTCGTAGCTACAGCCTACGCGACGCGACGGGCCCGTTTTCCTTTCACTTTCCGGCCGGCTTCTCCTGTTTCGGGACGAAGAAATGCCAAGATGCGGTGCGGTTGTGCTACTGCCTGGCTGCGCCGCATTTGTCAACTTGTGCCACGATTAGTACAGGGGATCGGACGGCGCTAGGCTTTTGCGCGCGCGGCGTTGTAGCTCGCTAGTCGCTACTCCTAGCTAGTCCGGGCTGGAGGTCACTGCCTGTAAACCGTGTGCCGCGCAAAACGTACGGGGAGAGACAAGCGGGAAGCACGGCACATTTGGTTTAGCGTACGTCGATGGCCAACATCGATCGTTGAGTCCAATCATCTGAGACAACCTAGCGCGGCTGTAGCGGATCGAACGGCGGACGAAGCAGGTCTCTTCGCGTGGTCCAGTCCACGTTTTTGTCGTGGCCAACTTAGAATAGAGAAGAGAATAGAGGGTCCAGCGTCGGATCAACGGCAACGATAAAAATAATACGTAGTACAAACCGTACCTGTACGTGCTCCTCCCACATTTCTTTCCCACATGGGGCATGGGCTACAGGTGTGTGACCCGGTCGTGCTTCTCAGCTTCGAGAATGCACCATTGTCCGTACCCTGCATGTACCCGCACGAATCACAGCATCGCGCCGTTCACACCTTCTCTTCAGTCACAGGCTTGAAACTACGTACGGACGTCCTACTGTGTGTGCTACATTTCGAATGATATTTGTCCATCTGACGCCGTGACGCGAGTCATAAAAAAGGACCGCCCGTCATCCGTCCAATTTTGTATTTAGGTCGACAATATTTTTTTTTTGCGAATGTATTTAGGTCGACAATAAACCCAACGCGTCGACCCATTTCATATCTGTATTTAATTTTTTTTAAAGGCTCGCGGCCGATCATGTCAGCAGCCATATCTTATGCCGGCACACATTGCCAGCTACAAAAACAAACACTACACAGTTTATGTTGGCGCACTCGTCAGCGGTCGGCACACATGTCTGCACACAAAAAGGGGTGGGACTTGAGTTCGACCACACCATCACAGCCCCTGTGGTGATGCCAGCACACCTGCCGGCATACAAAAAAGATAGCGCTCGCCGCCATAGATCACTCGTCGTCGAACTTGAGCATGTCGGCCTGCATCTTCTCGAACCACGGCCTCTTTCTTGGCGACACGGTGTTGAGATCCACCTTCATGATCTCCATCCCGGTCATCATGCTCGCGAGCGCCACTTCTTTCGCCTTGTGTTGGCGTTGGCGGCCTCGATCTCTAGCATCTTGGCTTGCTTCTTCGCCTCCATCTCAAGCTGCTTGGCTTGCATCTCCGCGTCCATCTCAAGCCTCCTCCTTTGGATCTTCATGAAGGCGTTCATTTGCTCTTCTTTGAAACGCCGGCGCTCCTCCTCTCTTGAGTCCTTCTTGTTCATCATGCCCTCCACGCTTGTAATTAAGGCGTTGGATGCCGCATCCTGCTTGTCCTCCTTCTTGGAGTTGGTCTTCCCCCGCGACCGTGCCGGCTCGCCCTCCCCAACCTCCTCCACGGCTTGCTTCCCCCCACGCGACTTGAGGGCGGCATATTGCGCCTTGAACTTCTCCTCGTCCTTGATGACCCGAAAGCAATGGAAAAGGTTGAAGCACTTGCCGTTGTGTTGAACCTTGAATGCCTCAAAAGCTTGAAATGCCTACAAAATGTTTTCATGCAAGCATATGGGCAAATGATATGCAAATGAACACGCAAGCATGAACTTGATGACACAAAAGAGGGCGGCTTGCTAGCATACCATGTCTTGCATGCCGATGCCGCTCACGGGGCGGGCCTTGACGCTCTCAAGAGTGACGCAAAACTTGTTGCACTCTTGTTGGCTCACCCTCCATCACTTGGAAATGGACACCCAACCGCGCGTGCTCACAAATTGGTAAGACGGAAACTTCTTGTGTTCATGAAACTCTCGATGGACACGAATCCAAAAGGTTGAATGCTTTTGTTCGGCGCCCGTCTTGGGGTCTTGTTCAATGTCACGCCAGCACTCGCAAAAAAGCTTGTCCTCGGCAGCCGTGTATGCCTTCGTGCGATTACTCTTGTGCTTCGGTTTCGGACCGGCGGCTCGGACCTTGCCAAAGAAAACCTCACAGGATTTGTTCCAGCTTTTTTAAACTCTTTAGGCCACAAGAAGCATGCCATGAAATGATTTGGAATCGCACCAAGCACGGAGTTGATCAATATTAGTCTGCCTCCCCAAGAAAGAAAGGTGGCTAGCCACCCAGAGAGTCTTTTGTTCACTCTGAATTACAGGCATTAGCATGCCATGCGTAATTTTTTGGGTACATAAAGGAAGGCCCAGGTTGTTGATAGCATATTAACAATATCAGCCCAGGAGATAGGTTCATCCAACATACTAATGTCGAGTTGATCATACAGATTTGCGGGATCAATAACTGGAAGAGATGAGTCCTGACCAAACAAGTTTGTGAAGAACTGCGCAGCGATAGTCAGCTTTTCTAAATTCTCATAGTGTTGTATGTCATCTCTCATTAGCATTCTAATTCTGTTTTTTTTCTGGAGGGGCAATTTGCAGCGGCGTGGAAGAATTGCGTGTTTTCATCTCCCAACATACAATCTCTGATCTTTGCTCAATCATCTCCACATGCTAGTTTGCCACAAAATTAGCTGCTGGGCCTTTTTGTTAGTGTATGCTCTTATAAATAAATAAAACAAACTCAAGTGTTGACAGCCTCCTTCTTTCTTAGACATGCTAGAAGCCCCAGTAGGTCGGGTGGGCCCAAGAATCAAGTGGGCAGAAATGTACCGGCACCATGCCAGCGCCGGCGTACATTGCCGGCTACATATCGTACGGTAAGAGCATCAGCGCAGAAAAAGAGCGGCCTGGAGGCGAACCGGCACTAGATTGGCTCCTGGGGCGACTTCATTCCCGGTCATCGGCCCACAGGTCACCGCGGGTTCGGTGATATTTGCTACCTCTTTTAGCACTGCGTTGGTTTTCCCCGAAGAGGAAGGGATGATGCAGCAAAGTAGCGTAAGTACTTCCCTCAGTTTTTGAGAACCAAGGTATCAATCCAGTAGGAGGCTACGCGCGAGTCCCTCGTACCTGCACAAAACAAATAAATCCTCGCAACCAACGCAAATAGGGGTTGTCAATCCCTATAGGGCCACTTACGAGAGTGAGATCTGATAGATATGATAAGATAATATTTTTGGTATTTTTATGATAAAGATGCAAAGTAAAATAAAGGCAAAGTAAATAGCAAAGTAAATAACTAAGTAGTAGGAGATTAATATGATAAAGATAGACCCGGGGGCCATAAGTTTCACTAGTGGCTTCTCTTGAGAGCATGAGAATTCTACGGTGGGTGAACAAATTACTGTTGAGCAATTGACAGAATTGAGCATAGTTATGAGAATATCTAGGTATGATCATGTATATAGGCATCATGTCCGAGACAAGTACATCGACTCCTGCCTGCATCTACTACTATTACTCCACTCATCGATCGCTATCCAGCATGCATCTAGAGTATTAAGTTAAAAACAGAGTGACGCCTTAAGCAAGATGACATGATGTAAAGGGATAGACTCATGCAATATGAAGAAAACCCCACCTTCTTATCCTCGATGGCAACAATACAATACGTGCCTTGCTGCCCTTACTGTCACCGGGAAAGGACACCGCAAGATTAAACCCAAAGCTAATCACTTCTCCCATTGCAAGAAAGATCAATCTAGTAGGCCAAACCAAATTGATAATTCGAAGAGACTTGCAAAGATAACCAATCATACATAAAAGAATTCAGAGAAGATTCAAATATTATTCATACATAGACTTGATCATAAACCCACAATTCATCGGTCTCAACAAACACATCGCAAAAAGAAGATTACATCGAATAGATCTCCACAAGAGAGGGGGAGAACATTGTATTGAGATCCAAAAAGAGAGAAGAAGCCATCTAGCTACTAACTATGGACCCGTAGTCTGAACTAAACTACTCACACTTCATCGGAGGGGCTATGGTGTTGATGTAGAAGCCCTCCGTGATCGATGCCCCCTCCGACGGAGCTCCAGAACAGGTCCCAAGATGGGATCTCGTGGATACAGAAAGTTACGGCGGTGGAATTAGGGTTTTGGCTCTGTTTCTGATCGTTTGGGGATACGTGGATATACATAGAAGGAAGAAGTACGTCGGTGGAGCAACAGGGGGCCCACGAGGGTGGAGGGCGCGCCTGGGGGGGGGGGCAGGCGCGCACCCTACCTCGTGGCCTCCTATTAGTTGGCTTGACGTAGGGTCCAAGTCTCCTGAGTTGTATTCGGTGAGAAAATCACGTTCCCAAAGGTTTCATTCCGTTTGGACTCCGTTTGATATTCCTTTTCTTCGAAACCCTAAAACAGGCAAAAAACAGCAATTCTGGGCTGGGCCTCCGGTTAATAGGTCAGTCCCAAAAATAATATAAAAGTGGATAATAAAGCCCAATAATTTCCAAAACAGTAGATAATATAGCATGGAGCAATCCAAAATTATAGATACGTTGGAGACGTATCAAGCATCCCCAAGCTTAATTCTTGCTCGTCCTCGAGTAGGTAAATGATAAAAACAGAATTTTTGATGCGGAGTGCTACTTGGCATAATTTTAATGTAATTCTTCTTAATTGTGGTATGAATATTCAGATCCGAAAGATTCAAGACAAAAGTTCATATTTACATAAAAATGATAATACTTCAAGCATACTAACTAAGCAATTATGTCTTCTCAAAATAACATGGCCCAAGAAAGTTCATCCCTACAAAATCATATGGTT
The DNA here is from genome assembly GCF_018294505.1 of Triticum aestivum. NCBI lineage: Eukaryota > Viridiplantae > Streptophyta > Magnoliopsida > Poales > Poaceae > Triticum > Triticum aestivum. The sequence goes on from NC_057812.1 coordinate 576,916,475, forward strand.
TATTCATGTTTCATTTTCTTCACACAAGAATGATATCATCATGCATAACCCCGATGACAAGCCAAGCAATTGTTTCATACTTTAGTAATCTCAAACCTATAAACTTTCACGCAATATATGAGCGCGAGCCATGGACATAGCACTATAGGTGGAATAGAATTTAATGAAGGGGGTCATGTGGAGAAGACAAAAAAGGAGGAAGTCTCACATCAACGAGGGTAATCAATGGGCTATGGAGATGCCCACCGATTGATGTTAATGCAAGGAGTAGGGATTGCCATGCAACGGATGCACTAGAGCTATAAATGTATGAAAGCTCAACAAAAGAAACTAGTGGGTGTGCATCCAACTTGCTTGTTCACGAAGACCTAGGACACTTGAGGAGGCCCATTGTTGAAATATACAAGCCAAGTTCTATAATGAAAAATTCCCACTAGTATATGAAAGTGATAACATGAGAGACTCTCTACTATGAAGATCATGGTGCTACTTTGAAGCACAAGTGTGGCAAATGATAGTAACATTGTCCCTTCTCTCTTTTTCTCTCATTTTTTGGGCCTTTTCTCTTTTTTATGGCCTTTCTCTTTTTTTGGGCCTTCTATTTTTTATGGCCTTTCCTCTACTTTTTTATATTCCTCACTTGGGACAATGCTCTAGAAAATGATGATCATCACACTTCTATTTATTTACAACTCAATGATTACAACTCGATACTAGAACAAAGATGACTCTATATGAATGCCTCCGGCGGTGTATCGGGATATGTAATGAACCAAGAGTGACATGTATGAAAGAATTATGAACGATGGCTTTGCCACAAATACTATGTCAACTACATGATCATGCTAAGAAATATGACAATGATGAATGTGTCATGATGAACGGAATGATGGAAAGTTGCATGGCAATATATCTCGGAATGGCTATGGAAATGCCACAATAGGTAGGTATGGTGGCTGTTTTGAGGAAGATATAAGGAGGTTTATGTGTGAAAGAGCGTATCATATCACGGGGTTTGGATGCACCGGCGAAGTTTGCGCCAACTCTCAATGTGAGAAAGGGCAATGCACGGTACCGAAGAGGCTAGCAAGGATGGAAGGGTGAGAGGCGTATAATCCATGGAATCAACATTAGTCATAAAGAACTCACATACTTATTGCAAAAATCTACAAGTCATCAAAAACCTCGGTACTACGCGCATGCTCCTAGGGGGATAGACTGGTAGGAAAAGACCATCGCTCGTCCCCGACCGCCACTCATAAGGAAGACAATCAAATAACACCTCATGTTTCAAATTTGTTGCATAACGTTTACCATACGTGCATGCTACGGGACTTGCAAACCTCAACACAAGTATTTCTCAATTTCACAACTACTCAACTAGCACGACTTTGAGATTATTACCTCCATGTCTCAAAACAATCATCAAGCATCAAACTTCTCTTAGTATTCAACACACTCATAAGAAAGTTTTATTATTAATCTTGCATACCAAGCATATTAGGATTTTAAGCAAATTACCATGCTATTAAGACTCTCAAAATAATCTAAGTGAAAAAATGGGAGATTAATAGTTTCTATAAAACAAATCCACCACCGTGCTCTAAAAGATATAAGTGAAGCACTAGAGCAAAATTATATAACTCAAAAGATATAAGCGAAGCACATAGAGTATTCTAACAAATTCCAAATCATGTATGGATCTCTCAAAAGGTGTGTACAGCAAGGATGATTGTGGTAAACTAACAAGCAAAGACTCAAATCATACAAGACGCTCCAAGTAAAACACATATCATGTGGCGAATAAAAATATAGCTCCAAGTAAAGTTACCGATAGAAGTAGACGAAAGAGGGGATGCCTTCCAGGGCATCCCCAAACTTTGGCTTTTAGGTGTCCTTAGATTATCTTGGGGGTGCCACTGGCATCCCCAAGCTTAGCCTCTTGCCACTCCTTGTTCCATAATCCAATAAATCTTTTACCCAAAACTTGAAAACTTCACAACACAAAACTTAAAGTAGAAAATCTCGTGAGCTCCGTTAGCGAAAGAAAACAAAAGACTACTTCAAGGTACTGTAATGAACTCATTCTTTATTTATATGGGTGTCATACCTACTGTATTCCAACTTCTCTATGGTTCATAAACTATTTTACTAGCCATAGATTCATCAAAATAAGCAAACAACACACAAAAACAGAATTTGTCAAAAACAGAACAGTCTGTAGTAATCTGTATCCAGCACAAGATCTGAAACCCCAAAAATTCTAAAATAACTTGCTGGCCGTGAGTAATTTATCTATTAATCATCTGCAAAAAGAATTAACTAAATAGCACTTTCCAAATAAAAATGACAGCAGTTCTCGTGAGCGCTAAAGTTTCTGGTTTTACAGCAAGTTCAACAAGACTTTCCCCAAGTCTTCCCAACGGTTCTACTTGGCACAAACACTAATTAAACACAAAAAATACAACCAAAACAGAGGCTAGATAATTTATTTATCACTAAGCAGGAGCAACAAGCAAGGAATAAAAATAAAATTGGGTTGTCTCCCAACAAGCGCTATCGTTTAACGCCCCTAGCTAGGCATAACAAGCAAGAATATGTCTAGGTATTGCCATCTTTGGTAGGCAATCCTTCAATGAGGCATCTACCATCTTTAGGAGTTTCTTTCTTTTTATTAATTATCAAACTTTTAGGCACAAGATCGAAAAATTCATTTGTAACAAATGTTTCTTTAATGATAGCAAAAAGATTGGGATGAACACTTATAGATTTAAGATCCGCTTTTTCCTTACTAGATGATTCACCCTTATTTTTAGGAACATACATAAACTTGGCGACTTTAGTGGAGGAACTTGGAGTATTCTTTACGGAAGAAAAAGCGGTTCCCAAATTGATAATAATATTCTCAAGTTTATCGATCGTAACGGAATCGTGATTTATTTTCTCATTAACTATCATTCCGTTTCTTTAATATCTTTCAAAGTAACTCCTACTTTAGATCCATATTGAGAGATTCGGCTATGGATCTTTTTATCCAAATTTTCAATTAACTCTACGGTAGCAACCTTATTTTCAATAATTTCAAGCCTTTGCATTACATGCTCCAAAGTTAATGTAGTTCCATTAACCAAAAGAGGGGGGAGCCAAATAAATCTAACATAGCATTATAAGAATCAAAAGTTTGGCTATCCAAAAAATTCCCTATGGTAATAGTATCAAGAACATAACGGTGCCAAGGAGTAATGCCTACATAAAAATTGCAAAGAAGAATGGTAGTAGATTGCTTCCTAGCAGATTTATTTTGAGCATTGCAAATTCTATACCAAGCATCTTTTAGATTTTCACCCTCCCTTTGCTTAAAATTTAGAATTTCATTCTCAGGAGACAACGGAGAAGATAAGGGACTAGCCATAACGACAAGCAAGCAAGCTAACACACAAACAAACAAAAAGCAAGCGGACAAAAAGGGGCAAATAGAGAAAGAGAGGGAGGATAGAGAGAGAGGGCGAATAAAACGGTAAGGGTGAATTGGGGAGAGGAAAACGAGAGGCAAATGGCAAATAATGTAATGCAGGAGATAAGGGTATGTGATGGGTACTTGGTATGTTGACTTTTGCGTAGACCTCCCCGGCAGCGGCGCCAGAAATCCTTCTTGCTACCTCTTTTAGCACTGCGTTGGTTTTCCCCGAAGAGGAAGGGATGATGCAGCAAAGTAGCGTAAGTATTTCCCTCAGTTTTTGAGAACCAAGGTATCAATCCAGTAGGAGGCTATGCGTGAGTCCCTCATACCTGCACAAAACAAATAAATCCTCGCAACCAACGCAAATAGGGGTTGTCAATCCCTATAGGGCCACTTACGAGAGTGAGATCTGATAGATATGATAAGATAATATTTTTGGTATTTTTATGATAAAGATGCAAAGTAAAATAAAGGCAAAGTAAATAGCAAAGTAAATAACTAAGTAGTAGGAGATTAATATGATAAATATAGACCCGGGGGCCATAGGTTTCACTAGTGGCTTCTCTCGAGAGCATAAGAATTCTACGGTGGGTGAACAAATTACTGTTGAGCAATTGACAGAATTGAGCATAGTTATGAGAATATCTAGGTATGATCATGTATATAGGCATCACGTCCGAGACAAGTAGACCGACTCCTGCCTGCATCTACTACTATTACTCCACTCATCGACCGCTATCCAGCATGCATCTAGAGTATTAAGTTAAAACAGAGTAATGACTTAGGCAAGATGACATGATGTAGATGGATAGACTCATGCAATATGAAGAAAACCCCATCTTGTTATCCTCGATGGCAACAATACAATACGTGCCTTGCTGCCCTTACTGTCACCGGGAAAGGACACCGCAAGATTGAACCCAAAGCTAAGCACTTCTCCCATTGCAAGAAAGATCAATCTAGTAGGCCAAACCAAATTGATAATTCGAAGAGACTTGCAAAGATAACCAATCATACATAAAAGAATTCAGAGAAGATTCAAATATTATTCATAGATAGACTTGATCATAAACCCACAATTCATCGGTCTCAACAAACACACCGCAAAAAGAAGATTACATCAAATAGATCTCCACGAGAGAGGGGGAGAACATTGTATTGAGATCCAAAAAGAAAGTAGAAGCCATCTAGCTACTAACTATGGACCCATAGGTCTGAAGTAAACTACTCACACTTCATCGGAGGGGCTATGATGTTGATGTAGAAGTCCTCCGTGATCGATGTGTTGGGGAACATAGTAATTTCAAAAAAATTCCTACGAACACGCAAGATCATGGTGATGTATAGCAACGAGAGGGGAGAGTGTGATCTACGTACCCTTGTAGACTGACAGCGGAAGCATTGGCACAACGCGGTTGATGTAGTCGTACGTCTTCACGGCCCGACCGATCAAGCACCGAAACTACGGCACCTCCGAGTTTTAGCACACATTCAGCTCGATGACGATCCCCGAACTCCGATCCAGCAAAGTGTCGGGGCAGAGTTCCGTCAGCACGACGGTGTGGTGACGATCTTGATGTACCATCGTCGCAGGGCTTCGCCTAAGCACCGCTACAATATTATCGAGGATTATGGTGGAAGGGGGCACCGCACACGGCTAAGAATATGATCACGTGGATCAACTTGTGTGTCTAGGGGTGCCCCCTGCTCCCGTATATAAAGGATCAAGGGGAGGAGGCCGGTCGGCTCCTATGGCGCGCCAAGGAGGAGTCCTCCTCCTAGTAGGAGTAGGACTCCTACTAGGAGGGGGAAAGAAGTGGGGAGGGAGAAGGAAAGGGGGGCGCCGCCCCCCCCCCCCTCTCCTAGTCCAATTCGGACCAGGGGGGAGGAGGCGCGCGGCCCACCTTTGGCTGCCCCTCTCTCTCCACTAAGGCCCATATGGCCCATTGCTTCTCCCGGGGGGGTTCCCGTAACCCTCCGGCTCTCCGGTTTTCTCCTAAATCACCCGGAACACTTCCGGTGTCCGAATATAGCCGTCCAATATATCAATCTTCATGTCTCGACCATTTCGAGACTCCTCGTCATGTCCGTGATCACATCCGGGACTCCGACCCAACTTCGGTACATCAAAACTCATAAACCCATAATATAACTATCATCGAAACCTTAAGCGTGCGGACCCTACAGGTTTGAGAACAATGTAGACATGACCGAGACACGTCTCTGGTCAATAACCAATAGCGGAACCTGGATGCTCATATTGGCTCCTACATATTCTATGAAGATCTTTATCGGTCAGACCGCATAACAACATATGGTGTTCCCTTTGTCATCGGTATGTTACTTGCCCGAGATTCGATCGTCGGTATCTTAATACCTAGTTCAATCTCGTTACCGGCAAGTCTCTTTACTCGTACCGTAATACATCATCTCACAACTAACTCATTAGTTACAATGCTTGCAAGGCTTATGTGATGTGCATTACCGAGAGGGCCCAGAGATACCTCTCCGACAATCGGAGTGACAAATCCTAGCCTCGAAATACGCCAACCTAACATTCACCTTTGGAGACACCTGTAGAGCTCCTTTATAATCACCCAGTTACGTTGTGACGTTTGGTAGCACACAAAGTGTTCCTCCGGTAAACGGGAGTTGCATAATCTCATAGTCATAGGAACATGTATAAGTCATGAAGAAAGCAATAGCAACATACTAAACGATCGGGTGCTAAGCTAATGGAATGGGTCTCACATTATTCTCCTAATAATGTGATCCCGTTAATCAAATAACAACTCTTTTGTTCATGGTTAGGAAACATAACCATCTTCGATTAACGAGCTAGTCAAGTAGAGGCATACTAGTGACACTCTGTTTGTCTATGTATACACACATGTATTATGTTTCCGGTTAATACAATTCTAGCATGAATAATAAACATTTATCATGATATAAGGAAATAAATAATAACTTTATTATTGCCTCTAGGGCATATTTCCTTCACGATGCCCCCTCCGGCGAAGCTCCGGAACAGGCCCCAAGATGGGATCTCGTGGATACAGAAAGTTGCGGCGGTGGAATTAGGGTTTTGGCTCTGTTTCTGATCGTTTGGGGATACATGGATATATATAGGAGGAAGAAGTACGTCGATGGAGCAACAGGCGGCCCACGAGGGTAGAGGGCGCGCCTGGGGGGGCATGCGCGCCCCCTACCTCGTGGCCTCCTATTAGTTGACTTGACGTAGGGACCAAGTCTCCTGAGTTGTATTCGGTGAGAAAATCACGTTCCCGAAGGTTTCATTCCATTTGGACTCCGTTTGATATTTCTTTTGTTCGAAACCCTAAAACAGGCAAAAAAATAGCAATTCTGGGTTGGGCCTCTGGTTAATAGGTTAGTCCCAAAAATAATATAAAAGTGGATAATAAAGCCCAATAATGTCCAAAACAGTAGATAATATAGCATGGAGAAATCAAAAATTATAGATACGTTGGAGACGTATCAATATTCCGTTCAAATTTTTGCAAACTCGGTGATTTTTGCACGAACTCGGCGATACTTCATTGAAATTTCTACAAAAATATAAAAACATGCAAACCACGCCTAACCACACCAAACTAAAATCCTGGCCGCCGTCGTTGTCTACATGCCGAGAAGCCTGTAGAAGCGGGTGTAGTCGTCGTCGCGCGCCTCGCCTACGCCACCGCCGTCCCTGCTGCGACCCTGGCCGGGGTCGCTGACACGCGGTGGGGCGCTGGACGGCCCGGCCTCGTCCTCCTCATCACTGTCGAGGACGATGACGCCGCCCTCCTCATGCCCGCGGCGATGGGTCTGGAGCTCCAGGAACGCCCGGTGCCGTCGGCGCGCCTGCTCACGGACATAGTCCTCCTTCGTCCACTTGAGGGTGGACTCGTCATCGGGGGACACCATGTTGGCGTGCTCCGGCTTCACGGGGAGCAGCCCCGGCTCGGGCTTCGGCCGGACCAGGCGGAGGGAGCGCGGGGAGGGCCGGGCACTCTCGTTGATGACGAGGGTGCCGCTGCGAGTGCGGCACCCGAGCGGAGTCTGCTCGGGCTCGGGCTTGAAGGGGCGAAGCGCCGTCGCCGACGAGCCAGAGCCCGACGATGAGGATGACCCCGGCTCCATCCGCCGCGGCGTCTAGGAGCTGCCACGGCAGCGAGAGAAGGACGACGACGGCGGGTACTTGAAGCGTGGCACATTGTCGGTCTCGATGTGGTCGAGGACGACCTCGAGGGTGCGGCCGGGCACGCCCCACCACTCGCGCCGCCCGTCGCGTTGAGGCGGCCGCGGGGGATGACGTCGTTGGTGGAGGCGATCTGCTCCTCACGGCACCGCGTGAATTACATGGACCACATGGTGTGGCTGTCGGCAGCTTATCACGGCTCGTTCCGCTACTCCTCCGTCAGGGACAAGCGGATGCGGGCGATCTTGTCCCGCCACGCCGCCCCTTCGGGCACAGACGACATCGGGACACCGCCGGCGCTCAGCCTCCATGCCCCCGGCACCCGCATGTCCGAGGGCGCTGGGTACTCGGCCTCGTAGAGGAGGCGCGCCTCCGGCTCTTGGAGATGGCGGCCGCCGAAGCCGTTCGCTGCCGCGCCGTCGCCTGGGAACCTCTCGGCCATCTGTCCGTCGGCGGAAAGGCGGGAGAGAGTGTAGCTTTGTGCGGCGGAGTGGGAGGAGGGGGAATGAGAACTGTTGTGTCCATCAGCAGGGAGGTCGCCTTTTATAGCCGCAGCGGGGGCGGCGAGGCTCTGCATGTCGAGCAATGCGTGGCGACCGAAGGCGGGACGTGTGTCGCGGCGGCTTCACTGCGCCACCCGTGAGGCCTCAATGGAGGCTAATCGGCGTGGTAGCGCGGCAGCCTTCACATTGATTCCCACGGGAACTGAGGCGATGAGGGTGACGAAGCGGCGTCTCGCTGATTCGGAGGCCCCATCCTTGTTCGCGCCAAAATTGATCGTCCCGGCGCCCCCGTAGGCAAGCCCTGGTGACTCCTGGGCTTATATATGCCGACGGCTTTGCCGTAGGCATAGTTTTTTTTATTATTTTCCCTGTTTTCTCTTTTTCAATTCATTTGACAGCATTTCAAAGCAGAATAATATGGAATTGTGCATAAATATGACAGTTCATCATCTAAACATACTCAAGTTCATCATCATCATCTAAACATAGTCAAATTCATCATCATCATCTAAAGATCATCACCGGCGGAAGTTCATGAACATAAAAGTAGTGCAAGACATGGAACATCACAAAAGTAGCAACATGAAAGGCATGGCACGACGGCCACATGCACGGAATCATCATCGACATCAAGCAAGACCACCTCCGCCAAAACCACCACCACCAAGACCACCTCCGCCAAAACCACCAGCACCAAGACCACCTCCGCCAAAACCGCCACCACCAAGAACACCTCCGCCAAAACCGCCACCGCGACCACCATCACTCTGCCAGATCAGAGTGACTGGGGTCGACGGAGCAGTAGTCGAGCCACCGCTCCCCTACATGTTTCAGAAAAGATTCTAACGGTAAATATGATATGATAGTGTTGAATGAACGAGAACTAGTTTGCCAGTAGTTAGGCAAATGTACTAACCGGGCCATCACTGCCTAGTGCCACCCATTCATCGAACGTGGACACGTGTGGGGGTTCTCCCGCAGGTGGTGGTGGGGGTCCCATTTGTGGTGGATCCGTGCGGTTACTCCAAGACGCCAACATAGCCTGGATGTTAGTTAAACAAGCAAACTAGAAGGTCAGAAGGAATGAAAGTGCAAAAATTTAGCTTGGTTTTAAGAGGGCAAAACTAACCGCCATCATCTGACGGTTGTAATCATCATTTGCCTTCACTCGTTGCAAGTACTCTCGCACCTCAAGATTCCTATGCTCGACAAAGGCCTTATATGCCTACATAATTTAGGTTGTTTCTAAGTGAGCAATGCTGAAAATGAACTGAGAATGCTAGAGAGAAAAAGATAAAGGGGAAGTACTTACAGCATGCTGGCGGGCTAAGGGAGTCTGTGAACGCCCCGTACTCTCTAACTGGCTCGGGTTGGTAGACCGAAGTCGTGTGTACGAGATCGAAGGAGTTATCAAGCCATCGAAATACGGATACCGGCCATGTGACTTCCCTTGCATGGCCACCACCGCCGTGTCGTTGATCTGAGACTGGGCGACCTCAGGAACAGGAACATCCAGATGCAACTTCTAATAGTGCTGAGTGTAAGACTCCAGGTGCTCCTCGGTCTTGCCGTAGTACTGGCTCTCGCCCTCCTTGGGATGACTCCGCTCGTGGGCTAGCTTCCACGACTCAATGTCTGAGAGCGGCCTCTTCAACTTGTCCTCCTGCAACGTCAAACAGAAGTTAGCCATACATAAGAACATGATGGTAAAGAAGAACAAAAATGCATCATGCATATAGATATACCTTCATGGCCTTGAAGCCCCAATGGTACTTGTTTCCTTGGCCGTGTGTCCCGTCTTTTGCATGGTTAGCCCGGGCCATGATGCTCTTGGCAGCAAACTCTGCATCCGCGCCGAGCCACCTATCCACCAAACTCGCCCATCCGTCATGCCTTCCATAGCACCAACGAGGAACAACCTATGCAAATTTTGGAAGCATGACATGTCAGCACGAAACATATAGTTGACTGGTTGAAACAATGATAAGTTAGTAATAGTTACCATCATGAACTGCTCCCTATTCAAGGTAAGTCGTTGCCTCTGCGCTTGAGTTTTGGTCATCTTTTGGTGCAGGTAGATGTGGTAGTACTGCGAGACGGCAACCCAGCGCACCTCGTACTGCAACCGACGAGCTTTCTTCTTCACAGCCACAAGCAAGACCACGTTGGCTCTGGCCTTGTGCTCGTCAAGAACTCTATAGAGTTGCTGCAATCATGCATAAACCATAAGCAAACAAGGCATGAGTTGAGTGATTCAATGATAAACTATGAACGAAACTGAAGACAAGTGATTCAGAAGAGAACTTACCCAAAATTTGGTGATCATGGCCTTAGCGGCCGTCCCGTACTCCATGTTGCTGCAAGCCTCGTAGTGAGCCCAGCTTGTGGCCAAAACCCGCAGCTGCGGGTCCCTGTCTGGCCGCGGGCAGAATAGGCCAGGCCAAAACTCCTTCAACAGGACAGTGATAAGGCCGTTCGGTTTACGGCCCTTTCCGCGAAGGATCCAGTTTCTGCAAAAGAATCATATGATTGCCATGTGTACAATAAGAAAATGTTGTCATGTGTTGAAAATATGATTGAGAGGCACTTACTCTGTCCCCACAGGTTCAATGAGCCACTTGTGCTCCTCGATAGAAGGTGGTGTAGGTAGTCCGGCATTTCCACGCAGCCACCCCTGCGGAGCACCCGGTGGCAAGTCACCCCACAACTCGGGATCAACCTCCCCTCCACCCTCCTCCCCCTCCTCCTCACCCTCCTCCTCGGCCTCCTCCTCCTCGCCCTCCTCCTCCTCACCCTCCTCCTCCTCCTCACCCTCCTCCTCTGCCTCCTCCTCCTCGCCATCAGGAACATACTCCTCCTCCTCAGACTCAGAAGGTGCCTCTGTATAGGAGGGCATCGAAGAAGACCCTCCTATTTCGGACACGGCCCGGAGTTTTTTGCCCCGGCTACCTCTCCCCACACCTCCTCCTCCTCCTCCTCCTCTAGGGGCTCTCCCCCCACCGCCTCCTCCTCTAGGATCTCCTCCCCCGACCCCTCCACCTCCCTGTGAGGTGTCATCCTCGCGTAGTCGGGAGGGAACCTTGTGGGCTCGTCCACTCCGAGTAAGTCCTTTGAATTTACTAAGGAAACTGGCGCCGCTAGACTTGCCCATGATTAGCAAACCTGCATTGAGAAGAGAATAAACAATTAGTAAGGATATCAATTAAACAAGCATACAGGAAAAACATTAATACCAGAAGAGCACATTAAGCATACTATTGTAATGATCATTAAAAGAACTTACATTTTCTAGAACCCATATGAATCATCACTATTGTAATCTATTTGTGGACCGGTCTCATCATCACTATCACACATATCTTCTTTGTTGTCTGATGGAGGTGGAGGCTCTTCCTCATCGTCAGCGTCTTCATTTAACTTTTCAAGCATAATTATGTCTCTTTGATTCACAACTGCCTCACCATCAATCTGTGCATTGTCGTCGTTTGGGTCCAGGTCAACATAACCCAAGTCATCATCCTCGTTGTTTCGAACCACATCATCATGTTCCTCTTGATAGAACACTCCCTCGTATGTCATGGGGTTTATGTTGTAGTAATCATCATCGTTCGGGTCCGGTAGCTTACCATGCGGCGACACCTTGAACACAACTTCCCAACCCTTTAGGTACTCTTTCTGGCATGGGTAAGGCAGATAATATACTTGTGTGGCCTAGGTAGCGGCGATAAAGAGATCAGCTCCGGCATAGACGGTTGATGGTTTAACTTCAACTAAACCAACAGAAGGCGTATGTCTCAGACCCTTTTTGGGGTCGAACCATCGGCATTTGAACACAGTGAGACTTAGGTGTTCGCGGCCACGTTTGAATGTAAGCTCGTATATTTTTCCTACCCTTCCGTAGTAATCTACTTTATTATCTCCTTCAGTGAAGACTCCGGTATTTATGGTTTTGGGATCAGGCCGACTGTTCTGGTGCTCCTCTGTATGGAAGCGATACCCATTCACATCATACTTTTCGCATCTCATGACGACAGGGTCAAAACCCATGGAAACCCATCTTAATTCTTCATCCATTGATTCGGTCGGATCATTTCCCTACAAGTTTAATTAAAATTATAGGGTGCATGAGTTTAATTGAAATTATAGGGTGCATGAGTTTAATTGAAAGTGTGAAAAATTACTTTCTCCATGAACCACGCAATGAAATTTTTCCTTCCATCAGCACCCTTTCGGAGAAGAGCAAGTGCCTCCGCTTCTGTAGGAGGCAGCATTCCCGTCCATTCTTCTTCAACGAATCGACTACAATAAGAAAAGCGGTATAAGAACTAGGCAACGTGAACATAACGAATTGACTAAAAGAATGGTGCAAAGGTATTACCTCATCCACATATCCTCAACTTCCTTGATGTTGTGCAAGATATAGAACATGACATCCTCCCACTCATCTCGTGGCATGAGATAAGGTTTCGAGCATCCAGCCCTACCACCTTGCCCGATGAATAGAGGCAACTTGGGTTTATACTTGGGTTCTTATGTATTGTATCGAGACACCCTATTGTGCAATGTGGGAACATCGTCTGGATAGTAGGCTGTCCTGAGGTCTGCCACCTCCTCTAGGATAACTGCCTCAGTTATGGAAGCTTCAATCTTAGCTTGTTTCCACATTTTTGTCTCAGATGCTTGTTCTGTCTCTCAGGTTCGTACTGCTAACGATTCTGCACAGGGCCCCCCAACAATACCTCGTTCAGGAGGTGCAAAATGAGATGTGTCATCGAAGTAAAGAAGCCTGGCGGGAAGATCTTCTCTAGCTTGCATATCAACTCCGGCGCCTTCTTATGCATTTCTTTTATCTTCTCAGGACATACTTCTTTAGCACAAAGCGTGCGGAAGAAATGGCTTAACTCCGCAAGCACACGCCGGACACGCTCGGGAACATAGCCCCAAACCATCACCGGCATAATCCGCTCAATCCATACATGATAGTCATGACTCTTGAGCCCGGTCACTCTGCCCATTGAAAGATTGACCCCCTTACTTATATTCGACGCATAACCATCAGTGAACTTCACGACGTGTTTCAGCCACTTGAATGCCTCCATCTTATGATCCTTTTTAAGTACGAAGTCAGCATCTGGCTTGAACCAAGATTTTCAACTGCCTGTGGGAGGCTGCATGTGTAGACGTGGTCTATCACAAATATTCTGTTGATCAACTCTAGCATTAACATTATCCTTTGTCTTATCAGGAATGTTGAGGATCGTGCGAAAAAGGGACTCTGCGACATTCTTTTTGGTGTGCATCACGTCTATGTTGTATGGAAGTTTGAGGTCCTTAAAATAGGGAAGCTGCGTGAAGGGGGTAATGTGAGTCCAGTTGTGCGTCTCACCATATCCTTCAAAAAAAATTCCCTTTACCTTTTCCTTTGCCCTCGCCCTCGTCTTCGCCTGTGGCTTTGCCTTTGCCTTTCCCTTCACCGGCAGGCTTAAGAGCTTTCAGCTGAGCAAGCACATCCGCACCAGAAAACGTTGGAATCTCGTTTACTTCATGGACAACTTTGCCTTTTGTGAAGTTCTTCTTGTCTTCCCTATGCAACATACTTGCCACCCTTCTTCAGCCAAATGAAAATCAAGGCCTGCATGCACACTGGGCAAGGCATCTTTCCACTTGTATACCATCCGCAGAACAGGGCATAACCGGGAAAGTCATGCATGCAATATTGTAGCCAAACTTTCATCAAGAAATTTTTCTGCAGATGTCGGTCGTATGTCAACCTCGGGATGTACCAAGAATGGTGCAAATCATCCACCAACGGCTGCATAAACACACTCAAATTCTTCCCCGGATATTAGGCCCCGGAATTATAAGCGACAGGAACATGGTCTTGCGTTGCATTATGGCGCCGGGAGGGAGATTGAGCGGAATAAAAAATACGGGCCAACAACTGTATGGATTAGACGACATACTATACGGATTGAACCCATCACCTGTTATAGCAATTCTGACATTCCCAGCCTCGGTTGCTTCCTCCGCGTACTCTATATCGAATGACTTCCATGCTTCACCTCCTGATGGATGTACAATTTTTTTGGATTGTACCTTTTCCCTTCCTTGTGCCACTTCATCATTTTGGCAGACTCCTCGGTGATGAAAAGGCGTTGCAGTATTTTTATAAAATCAAGATACCGAAGAACCTTCACAGGGATTTTTAGCTGCTGCTTCTGACCATGCTTATCGACCACCTCAATATACCGAGAGGAACCGCACTTCCTACAGTACTTGTCATCCGCATACTCATGCCTAAACAAAAGGCAATTCTTTGGACAAACATGTATTTTCTCATAGTCCATGGAGAGCGCCTTCATGATTTTCTTCGTAGCGTACATGGTTTTCGGCAGTTCATGGCCCTCAGGCAGGCTGTTAGCCCATACTCCCAGAAATGCTTCGAAGCAACCTCGGCTACAGCCGTACTCAGCCTTGACTGCCATTAGTTGCGAGATGGCATCCAGCACAGACAGCTTGGCACCCTCATAGAGAGGTTTCTTTGAGGAGGCCAAGATTTCCAGGAAGGCCTTTGTGGTTTCCTCCGGCTCCTCTGGTTCATTCGCTGAATGTGACGGAGGTGTCGGCTGTGCAGAAAAGACATCATCTAGCATATCTCTAACCCCATCGTCCTCATAACTAGTGACGCGTTGTCGTATCACATCCTCTCTACCACGGTCCCACTGGGCAAAGTTTATCGGCATATTGAAGTTGGGCATAAATCCATGCGTGCGAAGGTGCTTAGTCATCTCACTCTTATCTATGCGGATACGTCTCTTACATCTGGCACACGGGCATTCTGGCACCATCCTCATTGGACTACGGAATATCTCTTTCAAAAACACATCAGTTTTCTCGACCCACTCTGTTGTTACTTGATTCTGACGGAAAAAACCACTATACATCCACTGATTATCTGCCATCTCTGCTTTATTGGAAGCCACACAACAAAATTAAGGATTTATTTAAATTACTCACATCAATATTTTATTTTTTTACAAGGTTGACGAGAATCGACATTTAATCCACCTACATCTCTAATAGGTAAAGATGGGTCCTAATCCCACCCGAGAATGTGTAGATTGAGTACGTTGTCCATGCTCTACCCCATTCCGAGACAAAATTTCGGCAGCACCTCCCCGATGTTCTCCAAATACACGTCTCGGCAAAATGCCGAGAGAATGTGCATCCGGAGAACAACAGGGAGGCGCCGCCGAAATCCTGTCTCGGAACGGGGTAGAGCATGAACAACGTACCCAATCTACACATCCTCGGGCTGTCCGTGGAAAGCGCTGGACAATCTGAAAGAGCTACGGTGATAAATATGCAATTGAATGCATATTTATCGATGCAACCCTTTCGGACGGGAGACCTAGGTTACGCGACTTGATGTGAAAATTTAATCTAGTGACATGGAAAAAAAGTGGACGAGGTCATGGAATTGCTGCTCACCCTCCGATGTAGTCGATCAAAGGAGAGGGACGATCGTGGACCAACACCTCCAACGTCGACGATCACTCCACGAAGATGGAACACCACAAATCCTGTTAATTACACCGAATGAAAAAAAATTAGGTCATCACATATCACATAAAGCATTGACACTATATTATGAACCAACATGAAACAACATCTCAAATTGCAAAAAAAAGCTTTATTTAAGTGTCCTATGGAACAACATGACCTAACACTAAACATGACAAATAACGTATCATATGAAACAACATGACCAAACACAAAACTTACAAATATTCATCAATCCATCCATCTAACAAAATTTCATCCATCCATCTATCACAAATCCATCTAACAAATTCATTAATCCATCCATCTATCACAAATTCATCTAACAAAACATAACAACATTCATCAATCCATCCATCTACCAATATTCATTAATTCATTTAACAACTAGTAACATAACAACTATCACAAATTTCATCCATGCATCCATGCACATAACAACTAGTAACATAATGCAAAAAAATCATCCATGCATCCATCTCACCGCCGTAGGGGTCGTCGGGGCAGGGGTCGGGACGGGCGGCGGGGCCACCGCTGCAAGGGTCGCCGGAGGAGGGCTCCGAGCCCCGGCCGGCACGGCGAGGGCCGAGGCCCGAGCAGGAGGGAGGCGGACTCGGGGCGGCCTGGCTGGGGCAGCGCGGCGTGAGGAGGGTGCGGAGAGGGGCGCGGCGCAAGCAGGGGGCGGTGGGATGAGGGGCGGGCTGGAGGCAGCGGCGAAGCTGGGTTGGGGTGGCGGCGCGGCGCGAGTAGGGAGGAGAGGGGCGCGACGCGAGGAGGGGGCGAAGAGGGTCACGGCGGCGAC
>NC_057812.1:576933619-576936355 GCF_018294505.1 Triticum aestivum
TTCTTTTAACCGCTCGGCCCTCTCCTCTCCCGGAACCACACAGAGGGGAGGGAAGGGGAGGCGCCGAACTCGAGTAGCTTCGTTCGCCGAGGCCGTGGCCTGGTCGCGGGTCCGGGAGCGCCATGGCCACCGCCTTGCGTGCTCGATTTGGAGCATTAGTTGGTTAGGTGAGTGAAGGGGGAGGGGGTCATCGACGGTGGGGGTGGGGGCGGCGGCGCATCCAAGTCCGTCGGAGGGAGATGGTTGGCGCTCCCAGACACCTGGGAGCAACATCCGGGCCAAATCCACAGCTACATCCCCTCCATATAGACCCGACGCGTCCGTTTCCCCCCTCTGGATGCTGGCGGCGGCGCCGTCCGTGAGGGGGGCCACACCCCAAAGACGTGTGCCGCCTCTTCGGACAAGCCACCACACCACCTCGCATGTATGAGGGCCCGGTGCGACGCTCCGGTGGCATTGCTACCCCCAGGGCCCAGTCCCGCCTAACCCTGTAGCGTTTGACAACGGGATCTAGCCCTTTGACTTTGCACGGACGGGCTTTGACCAGTGGACCTCTCCACCCGGTTGTGTTAGGTCAGCCCATAGGAACACTTTGGAGCAACAACCGGGCCAGACCCACAGCAAGATCCCCTCCGTGTAGACCCGACGCGTCCGTTTCCCCCCTCCCCCCTCCAGGTGCCGGCGGCGGCGCCGTCCGTGAGGGGGGGCACACCTCGGACACGCGTGCCGGGCATTTGCAACCGCCACAACACTTCTAGACTTGTGAGAGGCCGCCTACGCAAGATTTGGCGGCATGCTAGCCCCCGGAGGCCGCCGGCCACACCCGTAGACGCGCGAAGGGCAATCCGCGTAGAGGGAATTTTTTGGATACTTCTCCATCACCAAAAATTATGAAAAAATACCATCGTTCCTATAGCACATGTGCCCACGTCGTGTAAAAAAACTCATGATTTTATCGCGCTCCGAGTATTTAATAATATTCACGCCGCATCGTTACCGCAGAACGTCTACTACCGTGTCATCGCCATCCGTGAGGGGGGGGCATGCCCCGGAGACGCGTGCCGCCTCTTCGGACATGCCATCACACCACCCCGCATGTATGAGGGCCCGGCGCGACGCTCCGGTGGCATTGCTACCCCCCAAGGCCCCCATCCCGCCTAACCCTATAGCGTTTGACCACGGGATCTAGCCCTTTGACTTTGCACGGATGGGCTTTGACCAGCGGACCTCCCCGCCCGGTTGTGTTAGGTCAGCCCATATGAACACTTTGGAGCAACATCCGGGCCAGACCCACAGCAAGATCCCTCCGTGTAGACCCGACGCGTCCGTTTCCCCCCTCCAGGTGCCGGCGGCGGCGCCGTCCGTGAGGGGGGCACACCCCAGACACGCGTGCGAGGCGTTTGCAACCGCCACAACACTTCTATACTTGTGAGAGGCCGCCTACGCAAGAATTGGCGGCATGCTAGCCCCCGGAGGCCGCCGGCCACAGCCGTAGACGCGCGAAGGGCAATCCGCGTATAGGGAATTTTTTGGATACTTCTCCATCACCAAAAATTATGGAAAAATACCATCGTTCCTATAGCACATGTTCCCACGTCGTGCAAAAAAACTCATGATTTTATCGCGCTCCGAGTATTTAATAATATTCACGCCGCATCGTTACCGCAGAACGTCTACTACCGTGTCATCGCCGTTCGTGAGGGGGGGCCACGCCCCGGAGATGCGTGCCGCCTCTTCGGACATGCCATCACACCACCCCGCATGTATGAGGGCCCGGTGCGACGCTTCGGTGGCATTGCTACACCCCAGGGCCCCCGTCCCGCCTAACCCTATAGCGTTTGACCACGAGATCTAGCCCTTTGACTTTGCACGGACGGGCTTTGACCAGCGGACCTCCCCGCCCGGTTGTGTTAGGTCAGCCCATAGGAACACTTTGGAGCAACATCCGGGCCAGACCCACAGCAAGATCCCCTCCGTGTAGACCCGACGCGTCCGTTTCCCCCCTCCAGGTGCCGGCGGCGGCGCCGTCCGTGAGGGGGGCACACCCCGGACACGCGTGCCGGGCGTTTGCAACCGCCACAACACTTCTAGACTTTTGAGAGGCCACCTATGCAAGATTTGGCGGCATGCTAGCCCCCGGAGGCCGCCGGCCACAACCGTAGACGTGCGAAGGGCAATCCGCGTAGAGGGAATTTTTCGGATACTTCTCCATCACCAAAAATTATGAAAAAATACCATCGTTCCTATAGCACATGTGCCCATGTCGTGCAAAAAAACTCATGATTTTATCGCGCTCCGAGTATTTAATAATATTCGCGCCGCATCGTTACCGCAGAACGTCTACTGCCGTGTCATCGCCGTTCGTGAGGGGGGGGGCACGCCTCGGAGACGCGTGCCGCCTCTTCGGACATGCCATCACACCACCCCGCATGTATAAGGGCCCGGTGCGACGCTCCGGTGGCATTGCTACCCCCCAGGGCCCCCGTCCCGCCTAACCCTGTAGCGTTTGACCACGGGATCTAGCCCTTTGACTTTGCACGGATGGGCTTTGACCAGTGGACCTCCCTGCCCGGTTGTGTTAGGTCAGCCCATAGGAACACTTTGGAGCAACATCTGGGCCAGACCCACAGCAAGATCCCTCCGTGTAGACCCGACGCGTCCGTTTCCCCCCTCCAGGTGCCGGCGGCGGCGCCGTCCGTGAGGGGGGGCACACCCCGGAGACGTGTGCCGCCTCTT
>NC_057812.1:576936365-576937972 GCF_018294505.1 Triticum aestivum
GCCACGCCCCGGATACACGTCCCGCCTCTTCGGACATGCCACCACACCACCCCGCATGTATGAGGGCCCGGGGCATTGCTACCCCCAGTGCCCCCGTCCCGCCTAACCCTGTAGCGTTTGACCACGGGATCTAGCCCTTTGACTTTGCACGGATGGGCTTTGACCAGTGGACCTCCCCACCCGGTTGTGTTAGGTCAGCCCATAGGAACACTTTGGAGCAACATCCGGGCCAGACCCACAGCAAGATCCCCTCCGTGTAGACCCGACGCGTCCGTTTCCCCCCTCCAAGTGCCGGCAGCGGCGCCGTCCGTGAGGGGGGGCACACCCCGGACACGCGTGCCGGGCGTTTGCAACCGCCACAACACTTCCAGACTTGTGAGGGGCCGCCTACGCAAGATTTGGCGGCATGCTAGGCCCCGGAGGCCGCCGGCCACAGCCGTAGACGCGCGAAGGGCAATTCGCGTAGAGGGAATTTTTCGGATACTTCTCCATCACCAAAAATTATGAAAAAATACCATCATTCCTATAGCACATGTGCCCATGTCGTGCAAAAAAACTCATGATTTTATCGCGCTCCTAGTATTTAGTAATAATGACGCTGCATCGTTACCGCAGAACGTCTACTACCGTGTCATCGCCGTCCGTGAGGGGGGGCCACGACCCGGAGACGCGTCCCGCCTCTTCGGACATGCCACCACACCACCCCGCATGTTTGAGGGCCCGGTGCGACGCTCCGGTGGCATTGCCACCCCCTAGTGCCCCCGTCCCGCCTAACCCTGTAGCGTTTGACCACGGGATCTAGCCCTTTGACTTTGCACGGACGGGCTTTGACCAGTGGACATCCCCACCCGGTTGTGTTAGGTCAGCCGATAGGAATACTTTGGAGCAACATCCGGGCCAGACCCACAGCAAGATCCCCTCCGTGTAGACCCGACGCGTCCGTTTCCCCCCTCCAGGTGCCGGCAGCGGCGTCGTCCGTGAGGGGGGGGGCACACCACGGGCACGCGTGCCAGGCGTTTGCAACCGCCACAACACTTCCAGACTTGTGAGAGGCCGCCTACGCAAGATTTGGCGGCATGCTAGCCCCCGGAGGCCACCGGCCACAGCCGTAGACGCGCGAAGGTCAATCCGCATAGAGGGAATTTTTCGGATACGTCTCCATCACCAAAAATTATGAAAAAATACCATCGTTCCTATAGCACATGTGCCCACGTCGTGCAAAAAAACTCATGATTTCATCGTGCACCGAGTATTTAGTAATATTGAAGCCGCATCGTTACCGCAGAACGTCTACTACCGTGTCATCGCCGTCCGTGAGGGGGAGGCATGCCCCGGAGACGCGTCCCACCTCTTCGGACATGCCACCACACCACCCCGCATGTATGAGGGCCCGGTGCGATGCTCCGGTGGCATTGCTACCCCCCCCAGTGCCCCCGTCCCGCCTAACCCTGTAGCGTTTAACCACGGGATCTACCCCTTTGACTTTGCACGGACGGGCTTTGACAAGTGAACCTCCCCACCCGGTTGTGTTAGGTCAGCCCATAGGAACACATTGGAGCGACATCCGGGCCAGACCCACAGCAAGATCCCCTCCGTGTAAACCCGAC
>NC_057812.1:576937982-576962221 GCF_018294505.1 Triticum aestivum
CCCGGAGACGTGTGCCGCCTCTTCGGACATGCCACCACACCACCCCGCATTTATGAGGGGCCGGTGCGATGCTCCGGTGGCATTGCTACCCCCCAGGGCCCCGTCCCGCCTAACCCTGGAGCGGTTGACCACGAGATCTAGCCCTTTGACTTCCCACGGACGGGCTTTGACCAGTGGGTCTCTCCACCCGGTTGTGTCAGGTCAGCACAGAGGGACACCTTGGAGCAACATCCGGGCCAAACCGGCTACATCCCCTCCGTGTAGACCCGACGCATCTGTTTCCCCCCTCCAGGTGCCGGCTGTGGCGCTGTCCGTGAGAGGGGCCACGTCCCAAAGAGGCGTGCCGCCTCTTCGGACATGCCACAACACCACCCGGTTGTGGTAGGTCATCCGATATATATACACTTGGGAGCAAAGTCCCCTTCCTATAGACCCGATGCGGCAGTTCCCCACTCCAGGTGCCGGCCGGCGGCGGTGCCGTCCGTGAGGGGGCTCATACCCCTCCGTATAAACCGAAAATAATGTATGTATGCTTATATTAACACATGCTATATGTAAGTTAGTCAGATAATAATATGTAAGAAAACATAAAATATAGCTATGAAAAAAAGGAAAAAAATATATGTATGCCGACGGCAAAGTTGTGGCATAGTTGCGGATCATAGTTGTGGCCAGGGCAGATGGACGGCGTGGTGCGGATCGATGACGTGGCATCTATGCCGACGGCAGCCGTCGGCATAGGCCTTGGTCGGTGCGCCTTGGATCGATGACGTGGCGTTCGTATCTATGCCGACGGCCGCCCGTCCCAGCCGTCGACATAGATCTGATGCCGTTAGCCACCTGTCAAGGGCATGGTCGCCGGGCCCGCAGCTATGCCGACAGCGGGTATATGCCGACGGCAGCTGTAGACATAGATTCGTCTATGCCGATGACATTTCTTTGCCGACGGGGGCCGTCTGCGTACACTGGGATAGCCCGACGGTTGTTGTATGCCGACGGCCTAGGGCCAGCTGTCGGCATAGTCTAGATTAGGCCGAAGGTAGCCGTCGGCATACTTGCGGCCGTCGGCATCGAGCCCTGTTCCGGTAGTGACCACGGGCCGACAGTGACCTCAACGGCTCTGAAGCCTGACGGCTCCTGCGGGGAACCACATCTTTTTCTTCAGGCAGGGCCAACATTTTGTTTTGAAACAAGGCAAAAGACTTACCATTTTATTGATTAAGGGAGAAAGTTTTAGACAGAAATTGCAAAGCGGTAAATAAAAGGACTACTCTCGCGGCATTACAACACCCAAATGCTTCGCTCCAACCAAACTCCAAAGCGATACCTCCTGCTTGATTTTGCTGATGATGGTCATGGAAGGGGCCGCTGAATTGCGGAAGACTCTAGCATTGTGCTCCGACCAAACCTCCTAAGAGATGAGCATCATGAGGGAGGCGAGCGCCTTGGGCGAGCCGAGACGGATCTGCAGGTTAGCGTTCCACCTTTCTCTGACCGAAGCCCTTGTCACCCAAGTAGACATGGTGACGTGATGCATGCCGAGCCATGGGAGGACGTCATTCCAAATACGCCAGGTTTCTTGGGTTTGCTTGCAAAGAGGGAAGAGACCGCAATTAGACCAACCACGGCGGCTCAAGCGGTCCGAAGTTCAAATCCTATCTTGAAGAATGAGCCAAGCAAAAGACTTGCACCGAGGGGGCGCCCACACCGTCCACACTGAATGGACAAGGTCCGAGGTGGTGAGGCCTTTAAACTGAGCCTTGTAAGCCAAGGATGCAGAATATATCCCATCTTTGATGACTTGTTAAACGGGACCGTGACTTTTCTGGATGTTGGAACCATTGGGTTCGTTAGTTTAGTTGGTTGGTGTACTTCATTGGTTAAGTTCTTATAGGATTGCATCACCGCCAAAATAAAAAAATAGTTCTTGGAACTATATATTGGCCACCTTGATTATTGTAAAAACTATGAAGTGTCCTTAGAGGCCCACTTGGCCCATTCATGCATGGCAAGTTGTGTAACTTTGGTTCCACATGAGTTAGACCAATATATTAACAATAAAGTTGTTATTATTTTATTTTCATTTTCATAATTAAGTTTATATTTATTTGCTATAGTTGCAATGGTTTTTGAATGTGAGATTCAGAGGAAAATTTATTGCACGTGTGAAAGATAAATACCAAATAGACCTCTTGTCCGGTCTCTAGAGTAACTCATGTATTGTTGATGATTCTGTTTTTCTAACCATGGGCATTGTTATTGTAACAATGATGCCTGTAATAATGAGAACACATTGTTAGGGTACCAGTGGCGATGGATAGACCGAACTTATGAAATACTGCGAGATCACGCCGCCAATTTGTTGTCAATATTTTTCTATAAAGTGTTAACACATACTTACGTCCTTAGACCATGAGAATATCATATACTAGATATTAGACCGTTACTTTGGGGCTGCCAAATGTCACCTCGTAACTGGGTGATTATAAAGATAACTTTCGGGTATACCAAAAAAGTATGTCGCGGTATTCAACATGTTTTTTTAGGAGAAAAGGCAAGCTTTATTGATCAATAATGTTCATTGAAAAATAAAAGGGGTCGCATGGAGTACCAAGCCACAAATGGAGACCTTATTAAGCGGAACTGAGTGCTTAGCCAAGCTATGAGCATTTGAGTTGTTCTTGCGACCTTCGAAGATAACCTCACAACTCTCAAACAGAAGTTGAGATGCCTTGATCTCCCTAATTATAGCACCATACATGTCACTAGTTCCGTGCTTAACTTCTTCTACCATTGTTTTACAGTCACATGAAATAATGACCTTCTGTAGAAGTAGATCGTGAGCTAGGGCTTGAACTTCTCAGCACGCAGGGGCCTCAAGGCTTGAAGGGTCGTTAATGTTGGGGAAGACTATAGCTGAGGATCCCAGAAACATACTCTTATGATTCCTACATACCACCGCATAGGAAAGTACGCTGCTAACATTTATTTTGGCCACACCCGCAAGAGGTGGCTGCTATGACATATGTTGCCGAACAGGTGTGGGAGATGCGGGAACTGCTGGTCTAGGATGCTTCAACTCATCAAGCTCGGCAATGTACCTCAACATGAAAAGGTTGTGGTTTGCTCCTTCAGCGATGGAGAGATAGGCTCACTCAGGGCCACCACCTTTGATCATTAGCCCAGCACAATTAAGAAAAGTAGATATATGTCCCTCAAAAGAACGGTGTTCTCTCTGTTCACTATTATAAGGCCTTAAAGATATTTCAGACAATGTGCAAATAGCCTATTTTCAGTTGTAAGTATGAACAAATCATATATAGGACCGCATTTCATTTCCCTTTGTTACAAAATACATGTACAATGGCAAATTAGCCAACCGACATTCTTATATACTACTCCTACCTTTTTGAATTTTCCTCACCAACAAGACTGTTCCAAGAATGGTTAATATCAAAACAATACAAAAAGAAAAATCTTATCACCAAATCTTGAAATTTCCTTCCATTTTTATCACTCGGCGTCGCTCGGCGCTGTTCTTTTGAGCATTTCCTCACTCCGCATCTTCTTCGATGGTGCTGAGCGGCTTGAGGGCCTTCTTCGCCGGCGGAAATGCCGCCACGGCAACCTTCTTGCCGAGTTTCGCCGGATTACCAGAGGCTTTCACAGAGTACTCCCCGAGGGTCCTCTCGTTGAGCTTCGCGTTGATCTGGGCGTCCATGTCGCCGCGCCCGCCCTCAGCATGCACCGGCGTGACGCGCACCTTCCTGATGCCGGCGCCGCGTCCACGCGGCCGCGCTCTCGCCGCCAGCGCCTCGCTAGCCCGCACCGCCATGGCCGCCATGTCGGCGCTCGACAGGGGCCGCCCGAGCATCGCCTGGGGAAGCACGAAGTATATCTGGCCGGGACGGAGCAGCTCGCCGCCGCCGAGCGCCGGCACGTCCTCGTCGAAGTAGAGCGCGTCGGAGCTGCAAAGGAAGAAGGGGCCGCCCGCGCCGGCATTGCCTGCGGCGAGGACGTCGGAGACGCTGACGGGAGAGGAGGAGGCGGTGGCGAAGTCCGTCAGCGAGCCGTCGGCGGCGATGACGCGGGCCGCCGACGGCTGCTGCTGGGGCGCGACGCTGCTCCGGTGGTTGCGAGAGAGACCTGATCCCATCCACGGTTTTTTGAATACGGGATGAATGGTTTTGGTGTTTGGTGACGACGGGATAGGGAAGGAAGATGTATATATAGCCACGACGCGCCCAACGTGGAGGACAGTAGGAGGGACAGGGCTGAATCAGGAAACGAGTTGACATGCATTTGCATTTCCATCCCTTGGTTTTCTGTTATTGTGAGCTTTGTTACTCCTTGTAGATTATCAGTTTCTCATGGCGTGGGAGCGAGAACTCCTTTGTTTATTTCTTGTTTTGAGCCAAAGCAATCTTGTTTTCTGCCACTTAAATGTTGCACATTGTGCCTGCGTAAAATTATTTGAAACACGAGACTCATGACATGCAGCTGTACCATTAGTTAACAGTATTCCAAAGTCAGCCCGAAGGCCGTGGCCAGAAAACAAATTTTATATGCAAGTCAACCTGGTGAACCTTACTATAGTTTATTTATTTCATAGTCAAACCACATTTTCGCCTAGCCTCTCCCCCAAGAAAGAAGGCCAGCTTCCCCGTCCTGTAAAATAGCACCTCGCCAGGGACCGGGCCGAAAAGTCTCCACGGAGGAAGCGCAAGGGAACCAGGAAAGAAGGGAGTGACGGAAACAAAAAACCAGGGCCGGCCGGGTTGATGGGGTCGGCGCGTGGGCGCTGACGCGGCGGCGGACCGAACGCATCGCCGCACCTTGTTTTCTTCTGGATATGTACGTACGTACGTATCATACGACCTACTCCTACGTATTTTTTTTTTGAGGGTACTCCTACGTATATAGTAGGTAAAATATATGGTATTTTTTTGGTATCTTATAATTACCGTGCGTTTCGCTGGGTCCGCGTGAGTGACCCACGGGCCCGTCACGCACGAAACCGCGGGTTCCCTCCGTACCGCTATCCGCTTTTGCGGGCGGGCTGTGCGCCCCGGGCGGCGGCACTCCCGGTCCGGTCGGCTGCCACAGCTGGTGCGCGCTCCACTAGCGCGTATCGTGTTCGTATCAGGTACTCCCTCCGTTCGTAAATACTTGTCATCAAAATGAATAAAAAAAGATGTATCTAAATGTATTTTAGTTTTAGATACATCTTTTTTTGTCCATTTTGATGACAAGTATTTTCGGATGAAGAGAGTATCAGCCTACAGCCTACGCGACGGGTTTCGCTTTCACTTTTCCGGCCGGTTTCTGCTGTTTTGGGGACGGAATGCGGTGCGCTTGTGGCTGCGCCGCATCATTATTGTTGTCTCTCTCGATTTGCCTCTCGATTAGTTCCAACAGCTACTGCGTGGCTGCGCCGTATTTCGAAAACGTGTAGGATCAGTAGACTCGAAGGGATGCGGCGAGGCTCACAGGCTCGTCGAGGTAGACTTTCGGCACGCGTACGTGCGCCGTCGTAGCTCGCTAGCTAGGCCGCGCTGGGGATCACTGCCCGTACGTAAACCGTGTGCCGCGCAAAACGCACGGGGAGAGAGAGAGCGGAACCGGAAAGCACAGGACGTTTGGTTCCGCAGTACTACTCCTACAATATACAATTTCAAAAAAAAAACCGGCAACAATATAGTACTACTCCTACTCTTGCATTTCGTTCCTTTCCCAACTGGGGCATGGGCTGCAGGTGCGACCCGGTCGCGGTGCCTCTCACTGTCAGCCTCGAAAATATGTCCGTACTCGTATCACACCCTTCACGATTTTTCTTCAGTCGTACTCTACTACTAGATGTCTCTGCTTGCATGTACGGACGCCGTCCTACTGGACATGGTACACACGGTACGGCGCTCCCTAATGTAGTTAGGGTTGGAAATATGAGCAATTTACCAAATGATTTTATTAACAGAAATACTAGATAAAGCATGAGTAATATAAAAGAGATAAAACAAGTCATGCGTTCTGACAGAGAGAAGGTAAATAGCTTCTGCATATATGAACCGTAGCCTATCATATCTAAAGCAGACAGTATAGCAAGTAGTATATATGAAGTAGAACCTAACATGTGTAGGATAAGGACTAGAACCAGGAACTGTGGCAGAACCTTTAACAGGAAAGACAAGAACACGTACGGGACAACAGCAGCAGAAGCGCTGGACTTGGGGTCGGTGTCCTCGTCTGCCATGTCGTCGAGGAGGTCGTGGACGTCGGGGAAGAAGTCGTCGTCAAGGAAGTAGTCGTCGGCGACCGGATCGTCCGTGATGAAGCAGCCAGTAGTCGCGTTGAGCGCTCCCCAAAAACCTTATCACCCTTCTCCCGTACAGGACTCAAAAGGTGCGGTTTCGGAGGCCTACTGTCCCGACGTGCGGTGCACGCCGCAAGCCGGGATGGGAAAGATCGTAGCAGCAGCGCAGTGCTCAGGAACTTTGTGGCGAGAGGAAGGGGATCTTCTGGTGTGTCTCTCTGGAGAGGAGCGACCTCTCTTATATAGGCACAGGAGAAGGACGCGAAGAGGCTGCGACGGGAGGTGAAGCAACGAAGGAAGACGAAGCGAACAGGCAGCGGCCGAAGAGGCGCGCCGTTTGAATTCAGTGTCCACTACAGAAAAACGTTTCAACTCCCACATGACCTTTCGTATACCCGTCGTGCGTGGCAAAAATTTAGACATCGGCTCGGCTCATTCCCGCAACCCGCGGCGCGTCGTGACGAGGCGAGGCGAGGCGTGGTGAGGCGGGCGGCGGAGTAGGAGCGCGCGTGGATATTCCTCTTGTTCTCATGCTTATAAGGAGGTCCAACTCCCACTCAACTAGCAATGTGGGACTAAACTTTTGTTCCACCTCTTGCCTTGCACAAATGGGCTGTGTGGGCCTCTAGGATTTATTAGGAATTTCTGAAACTGCTAATGGGCTAGGCCCAAAATAGACAAAATTCCAGCAATCCCCCACCAGATCTCAGAGGCACACAAAATTTGCCTTTGGTTCCAAAACACTGTTTTATATACTGGTACTGCAGTGGAGACTGTTAAGTTGAACTTCCACCTAGAACTCTATGCTACACTAGTAAGCAACTTGAACAGTGGACTGGGCCTTGAACTGCAAGTTTTCTGCGAATCTAACTTCACATAAAGCCTTGACCAATACGTGGCTACCGTGGGTCTTCCCCGCGGGTGGAGCTTATGCGTCATACTCCGTGACCTTTCATGAGTTTACTAAGGAGAACCCTACTCTCATAGATTGCGACGTTTGACAATCAGACTCATATAGGTGTGTTCTTCAAAAGATGTTCTGCAGGATAACATCTCTGCTTAAATAAGCCACTTAGAACACATTAAGATATACATCAACCTGCCATGCAGATAAGGAGAGTATTGCATCTTCATGGAGTGGTATTGTGAATAATAAGGATACTCTCCTCTCAGTTGACCAACAGCTTGTCTTCCACATCTAATTCACGGGATCTCCGATCACAAAGAATAGGTTACCACTGTGAACAACTCATATTGTGGGTCTCATACCTATCTCCCTCGATGCATTATCTATCACATTACGTGATAGACCCTTAGTAAAAGGATCTGCCAGATTTTTAGACGTTTGGATATAATCCAATGCAATAACTCCGGAGTTTTTCATTTTTCTGACAGACTTTAACCTTCTCTGAACGTGTCTTGATGACTTCATGTTATCCTTTGAGCTGCTCACTTTCGTGATCACAGTTTGATTGTCGCAGTTCATAAGGATACCCGGTACAGGTTTCTCAACAACCGGTAAGTCATTCAAGAGCCGACAAAGCCAATCTGCTTCGATCGTAGCTGTATCTAGTGATGTTAGTTCTGCTTCCATTGTTGACCTCGTTAAGATGGTCTGCTTGCAAGACTTCCAAGAAACAGCGCCACCTCCATGAGTGAATACATAGCCGCTCGTGGCCTTTATCTCATCAGCATCTGAGATCCAGTTTGAGTCACTATACCCTTCAAGCACCTTTGGATGCCCAGTGTAGTGAATTCCATAATTTGCAGTGCCTTTCAAATAACGCAAAACTCTCTCTAGAGCTTTCCAATGCACATCTCCTGGTTTTGAAACAAACCGACTCAGTTTGCTAACAGCAAAAGAGATGTCAGGTCTTGTAGCACTGGCTAAGTACATAAGCGAGCCAATAATCTGAGAATACTTCAAATAGTCTCTAGCAATTCTTCGATTCTTTCGAAGCAACACACTAGCATCATATGGTGTTGGAGAGGGCTTGCAGTCACTATAGCCAAAGCGACTCAAGATCTTTTCCACATAGTGAGATTGAAGCAAAGTAATCCCACCATCATCGTCTCTCAACAATTTGATGTTCAGAATGACATCAGCCACTCCTAAATCCTTCATCTCAAAACAATGAGATAGGAAATCCTTGACCTGCTTAATAACTTTCAGATTTGTTCCGAAAATTAGTATGTCATCGACATACAAGCACAGGATAACTTTCTCGCCCCCACCATGGCGGTAGTACACACATTTGTCGGCTTCATTCACAACAAAGCCTGCAGCTGTTAAAGTTCTTTCAAACTTCTCATGCCACTGTTTGGGTGCTTGCTTAAGTCCGTACAAAGACTTCAGCAACTTGCACACTTTCTCTTCCTGACCATCTAGTACAAACCCATCTGGCTGTTCCATATAAATTTCCTCGTCCAACTCTCCATTTAGGAAAGCAGTCTTAACATCCATTTGATGAACGAGAAGACCATGTGAGGCAGCTAGTGAAAGTAGAACTCGAATAGTGGTCAGTCGAGCCACAGGTGAGTAAGTATCAAATAAGTCTTCACCTTCCTTTTGGGTATAACCCTTAGCCACGAGCCGAGCCTTGTACTTTTTAATAGTACCATCAGGCCTAAGCTTCTTCTTGAATACCCATTTGCATCCTATAGGTTTGCACCCATAAGGACGATCAGTTATCTCCCAAGTTTCATTTGCCAAGATGGAATCCATCTCGCTACGAACCGCTTCCTTCCAGTAGTCAGCATCTTCAGATGCATAGGCCTCTGAAATAGAACTGGGAGTGTCATCTATGAGATACACAAGAAAATCATCACCAAAGGACTTTGCAGTCCTCTGTCTCTTGCTCCTGGTAGGAACTTCATTGTTCTCCTCCACAGGACTTTCGAAGTGTTCCATCGAAATGGTAGGTTCGGTAATTGTAACTGGTTCCTGATTCGATGAACTAGGCATCTCCTGATTAGATGAGGTAGCCATATCCTTCATGGGAAAGATATCTTCAAAGAAAGTCGCATCATTCGACTCCATGATCGTACCGACATGCATGTCAGGTACCTCAGTTTTTACAACCAAGAATCTATAGCCAATGCTATGAAAAGCATATTCCAGGAAAACACAATCCACAGTCTTTGGTCCAAGCTTCCGCTTCTTTGGAATTGGAACATTGACTTTCGCCAAACAACCCCATGTTCGCAGATAAGAGAGTTTTAACCTTTTCTTCTCCCATTCCTCGAAGGGAGTTATCTCTTTGTTCTTTGTGGGAACTCGGTTTAGGACATGACATGCAGTCAATATTGCCTCCCCCCATCATGCCTTGGAGAGACCCGAAGTGTCTAACATGGCGTTAACCAAATCTGTTAGAGTACGGTTCTTTCTTTCGGCCACCCCATTTGACCGAGGTGAATAGGGAGGCGTCCTCTCATGGATTATACCATGTTCCGCACAAAAAGCATCAAATTCATTGGAAAAATACTCTCCACCATGGTCGGACCTAAGCCTCTTGATTTTTCGATCAAGTTGGTTTTCCACTTCAACTTTATAGATCTTGAAAAAGTTCAAAGCCTCATCCTTAGATTTCAGAAGATACACACGACAGTATCTAGTGGAGTCATCAATTAACGTCATGAAATATTTCTTTCCACCTTTTGTCAAAACACCATTCATTTCACATAGATCTGAATGTATGAGCTCTAGCGGTGCAAGATTTCTCGTTTCCGCAGTTGTGTGAGACTTACGAGGTTGCTTATCTTGCACACACACTTGACACTTAGATCCCTTGACAGTAGTGAAACTAGGGATTAAGTTCAACTTCGCTAGTCGCGACATGCAACCAAAGTTAACATGACAAAGTCGTGAATGCCACACATTGGATTCACTATTGTTGCAAATATGATTAACAACTTTATTGCAAACGTCTGATAAGGATAAACGAAACAGGTCTCCTGACTCATAGCCTTTACCAACAAAGGTTCCATACTTGGATATTACAAATTTATTCGACTCAAAGACAAGCTTGTAGCCATCTCTACACAGAAGAGATCCGCTAACAAGATTTTTATTGACGGAGGGGACATAATGCACGTTCTTCAGCCGCACGATCTTCTCCGAAGTAAACTTCAGATCGACCGTGCCAACACCACGAACAGAAGCACTTGAACCGTTGCCCATCAGCACGGTTGAAGTCCCTGCGGTCTGATAAGACGAAAACATGGAAATATCACCACATACATGCACATTAGCACCCGTGTCAATCAACCAGTCAGGAGAATGACATACTGAAAGAATAGTGGGAAATATACCATACCCAGCATCCTTCATGTCAGTGTCTCCAATGACAACATTAGCGGTCTTGCCGCCTTTCCCAGGATTACGCTTGTCATAGCGATTAGGGCAACTAGGAGCCCAATGATCAGGATCCCCACACACATGACAAGCACCTTTCTTCTTGCCATTCTTCTTCTTGAAGTTCGTGTGTTGCGTAGCCTTGTTCTTACCATCAAATTTTGCTTTACCATCAAACTTGCCCTTGTTCTTGAACTTGTGGGGCTGGAAGTTCTTCTTCTGTACCACATTGGCACTAGATCCTCCCTCAATACCTCGAGCACGTGTGTCCTTTGCTCTCGCCTTTTCTTCCACATCAAGAGTGCCAATGAGATCCGGGGCGCAAAACTCCTGCCTCTTATGCTTCAGCAAGGTAGCAAAGTTCCTGCATGAAGGAGGAAGCTTAGTGATGATACCTCCGGCAACAAACTTGTCCGGTAGCATACAACTGAAGTGCTCAAGTTCTCTAGAAAATGACTGTATCTCATGAGCTTGCTCAACCACGGAGCGCTCTTCAGTCATCCTGTAATCATAGAATTGCTCCATGATGTACAGCTCAGTGCTAGCATCCGAGACCCCAAACTTGGCCTCGAGTGCATCCCACATATCTTTTCCATTATCAATTGACGCATAAGCATCAACTATGTTCTCACCAAGAACACTCAAGAGAGCAGCCTTAAACAGAGTATCCATTTTCTGAAAAGCTTGTGCCTGTTGAGCATCAAGCTCTCCTTCAGGTTTGCCGAGAGTGGCGTCATAGCAACTTATGGTTTGAAACCATAAGACTGCTCTCACGTGCCACCTCTTATAGTGGATACCCTCAAACATAGGAGGTCTCATGGAAGCAGCAAAACCACTTGGGGTAAATTGCCTATAATAAGGTTTTTGGATTGTTGGAAATATGATTAATTTACCAAATGATTTTATTAACAGAAATACTAGATAAAGCATGAGTAATATAAAAAAGATAAAACAAGTCATGCGTTCTGACAGAGAGAAGGTAAATAGCTTCTGCATATATGAACCGTAGCCTATCATATCTAAAGCAGACAGTATAGCAAGTAGTATATATGAAGTAGAACCTAACATGTGTAGGACAAGGACTAGAACCAGGAACTGTGGCAGAACCTTTAACAGGAAAGACAAGAACATGTACGAGATAGCAGCAGCAGAAGCGCTGGACTTGGGGTCGGTGTCCTCGCCTGCCATGTCGTCGAGGAGGTCGTGGACGTCGGGGAAGAAGTCGTCGTCAGGGAAGTAGTCGTCGGCGACCGGATCGTCCGTGATGAAGCAGCCAGTAGTCGCGCTGAGCGCTCCCCAAAAACCTTATCACCCTTCTCCCATACAGGACTCAAAAGGTGCGGTTTCGGAGGCCTACTGTCCCGACGTGCGGTGCACGCCGCAAGCCGGGATGGGAAAGATCGTAGCAGCAGCGCAGTGCTCAGGAACTTTGTGGCGAGAGGAAGGGGATCTTCTGGTGTGTCTCTCTGGAGAGGAGCGACCTCTCTTATATAGGCACATGAGAAGGACGCGAAGAGGCTGCGACGGGAGGTGAAGCAACGAAGGGAGACGAAGCGAACAGGCAGCGGCCGAAGAGGCGCGCCGTTCGAATTCAGTGTCCACTACAGAAAAACGTTTCAACTCCCACGTGACCTTTCGTATACCCGTCGTACGTGGCAAAATTTAGACATCGGCTCATTCCCACAACCCGTGTCGTGACGAGGCGGGCGACGGAGGAGGAGCGCGCGTGGATATCCCTCTTGTTCTCATGCTCGTACAAGTGGGGAGAGAACCTCCCTTATAAGGAGGTCCAACTCCCACTCAAGTAGTAATGTGGGACTGAACTTTTGTTCCACCTCTTGCCTTGCACAAATGGGCTGTGTGGGCCTCTAGGATTTATAGGAATTTCTGAAACTGCTATTGGGCTAGGCCCAAAATAGACAAAATTCCAGCAGTTACTAGTAGAAACTGAAAGTTCAAAAGTTGTGTCTCTTCCAGCACCGCCTTGATCGCGGCTTTCATTTCATCAGACGGTCAGCGGTAACACCGACGGAACAGATCGACGCAACGGGACTCCACATGAGATGAAAGGAGAAAAATATAGACCAGGACGGCTAGCTTAATGTGGAGCTCGGTCGCGTCTCCTGCTGATGCCGGTGGACGTCACCACATGCTCTCAACCCGCACTTGACCGCACCAAAGTTTCTCTCCGCCCCCGTCTCCGAAATTGATCAATTCCCATGCGTCCTTGTTAGAATAAATTCGAGCACACCGTTGATCTACCGAGGACCAAGCAATCACACAAGCATGACATCAAAATTTGTTAACGAGGTTCACCGATATGGCTACATCCTTGGGGCATGACTACGAGCACTCCTCCCCATGACACCGGTACAATACCGCACCCCGACCGCCCGGGCGTCGGCACACGCCGCCGGCTCCCCTCGCGCGCCTGTGCTATTATGTTGGCATAGGTTACATCGTGTGTCTACCCCCCCTATATATAAGAGGCCTAGGATACAACTGTCCTACTTGGACACGACTCCAAGGCCTTCTTTGGTTTGTAGGAATTTCATAGGATTTCTATAGGATAGGATTTGCAAAGGAAAATTTCCTTTGAAGCCCTTTGGTTTGTAGGAATGGATTCCTATTCCTATGTAGGATAGGAATCAATCCTTCACATTTTGGAGGAAAAAAACCATTAGCTAAGACTCAATGGAAAGATTCTTATCCTATGCATCAAATGACATTTCCTTCTCTATAGGACTTGAGATGCATGTCATCTCACTTCCTATGATTTTTCTATTCATATAATATTCATATCCTATGAACCAAAGGAGGCCTAATTTGTACAATAATATTCGACATAATTCTAACAAACTCCACCTTGATGAATATTCTTCACCACCTTGAATTCATCCATGCATAGAACTCCTTGTACATTGGACTTGAGTTACGCCATGAGCACCGCTGCTACTCGCAGACTCCATGTGACTCCACCTGCAACTGTAGTCCATTCTCGTCTTCTTCATGGTCAACACTTGAGCAAAATTAAGTTCCTTGTTACTCTAGTCCGTGCTCCCAACTTCCGGAGAATCCATTCAACGCCATCACATACCGACCACTGTCTGCGTGAAAGTGAACAACTCAAGTATTGGACGCCACATATAAGAATTACTTGAACTCAACATCACCGCTCTTTCTTGATCGCATGTCTGAAACTTGAAGGAATTTCACTGTCGCTTGTGTCACCCTAAGTCAAATTTGCAGTTGTCTCACCCTTTTTCCCGAGATGGTCTCTAGCATGTCCCACAGCTATAGCACTCTGCCTCCTTCTGTACTTGTCATCCGCACTTTGCCATGTGCACTGAACACCACAGAATATACGACCATGTACTCTCTCAGCTTTTGACAATTTTAGACTTTCCGCCACTTTCTCAGATTCTCCATGGTCAACTCCTGTCCATCAACCGGCACCAATAGACCCAGTCACCAACTTGAATCTGGTACTCGTCAACACCGCTTCAGCACCCCTGCACACTTTGTCTGACCACATGTCTCACCATTAGTGCTTTGGTCTGTCGCTGTGTCCCGTGCTTACCGCACGCCTCGCCGCTATCACCGCGTCGAGCCTCTGCTGTCGTGGTCGAGTCTCCCGGGTAGCTAGCCCCCACTGCCTCAACCCTCACTGCAGAGAACCACCGATCATCACCGACCAATGCCGAGTATCACGTCTCCAACAGACCACTGGTACCCAGTCTGAAACCACGTGTCTCTCGCTATCCCGCTGAAATAGGCTTCGACTCTCCGTTAACTTACGCCATAGCCCCTCCATCGGCTCAGAGTGAAGTCGTCCATCAGACTCCAACTCCACCTTCAACATGACTCCATGGTAGATGATCAATCCACCCTCGCGCCCCGTCGACTTCAAGCTCTCTCATGTGTGCACTGCCTTGAATCAACCCTGCGTCATAGTCTGTCGAAGCCGCACAAGCCCTCAGGCCTGCACCACGTGTTTCCACGCCCCAGAACTTGGCCACCATCAGCATCACACTCTTGTGTCGTCATCGCTGAAATCACCACCATATTATGCTTTGACCAACATCTATGTCAGTCCATCAGACAATCTAATCCGACCCAGCCGAAATTATCCGACTGCAACCATGCTCCACCCTGCGTCGTGTCCGCCTCGCACAACTGTGCATTGCGTTGACGCCCTGTGTTTGCATGATCCTATTACGACACGCTCCAGACTCCTCTGGGCCTTCTACGCACGTTACCGACCTGCCAACCTTATGGCAAAATCCTGTGCCTGGACCCGGGGCGCCTAGCAGTAAGGTATTCCTGCACACGCATGCAGCAGCCTCGCCTGGCCGCGGGAGCTCCTATAGGGCGCCCTAGTATAGCTTTGTTCAGGATTCGATCTCGCGCCGTTGGACTGACGTAAATCTTCGCTAACCACCAGAGCCACTAAATTGCTCTAACTGAAATTAGCGGCAAAAATATAAAAACGACGGTGGACGCACTATTTATACCTTATCACTTAGATTTTGGGATTATTTGAGAAACAAACATGAATTTCAAAAGGTTCATCGATTTGGAAAAAGGTTCATCATTTCTGAAGAAAAAAGTTCATCAATTTTAAAAAAGAGTTCACAAAAACTGAAAAAGTTCATCGATTTTCAAAAAGAGTTCACAAAATACTGAAAAAAGTTCACCGACTTTGGAAAAAGTTCATCGATTTTCAAAAAGAGTTCACAAAATACTGAAAAAAGTTCACCGACTTTGGAAAAGTTCATCGATTTCGATAAAAGTTCATCGGTTTTGAAAAGAAGTTCATTGATTTTGAAAAAAAGGTCATTCAAAATTGAAAAAGGTTCATAGATTTAAAAAAAGTTCATCGATTTCAAAAAACAGTTCATTAATTTTTGAAAGAGTTCATCGATTTTGTAAAAAAGTTCATTCAATTTTGAAAAAAAATCATTCAATTTAGCAAAAGAAAAAACGAAAAAGGAAAAAAAGAACAAAACCATTCCAATAAAAAAAGGAACAAGAAAATAACTTTTTTAAAGAGAAAAGAGAAGATATGAAGAAGAACTATGGAAACGAACTAGTAGGTGTTCGCGTGGTTAGCGCATGGTAATCACCAGCAGGAGGTCGGCTGTTCGAACCTCAATCATCGCACAGCATTTTTGCGTTCAAAAACAGAAAAAAAAGGAAAGCTGGGCCGGCCCAGCGCGGAGGAAAGGGTATGCGCCCGTTTGCAAGAAAGGAAGAAACGGGCGCTGAAGGCGCCGTTTAGGAAATGCCCCTGGCCGCACGCGCCGTACTGCCTTGGACCTGTGCACAAAGGGATCTTGCCTGAACTGGACTCGGCCGCGTCGCTGCTGGCACGCGAACGAGAGCTCTGCTCGCCAAGATCGCCGCCACTCGCCGACAATCTTTCGATCTCGGCATGAGCTCCTTCCTTCGATCTGGACTGCTCCTTGTACGCAGCCGCAAACCGCTCGATTCCAATCTACCTCCCACTGCCGCACGTCTGTCGTCCAATGCACGCGCTACAGCCGCTAGATCCGAGTCGTGGAGAACCTGCTGCCAACGCGTCGTCGCCTCTGCCTCGACCGCTTCCAGTACTCGTCGACTTCTCCAGATCAATTATCATGTTTATGTCCGAACACCATTGATCCATGTCGAGCTTTCCTCCTTTCCTGTAAATCAACAATCCACGACCTCTTTGAACCTTGCTCATGATACCACTTGTTAGAATAATTTTTTTTGTTGAGGAAAACAGGAGTACACAAATTACTCCTGAGCCAACACAGGGTCAGCAGCTAAAGCTGCAGCCAAATCACCTGGGACGCCCGCCACTATCAGTACGTCGTCCTGGGTTCTAGCTCGAGCGGCTAGGAGGTGGGCCATGTTGTTTTGGCTCCTGCTCGTATAATTAACCTGGGCAGCACTGAATTTCGCCAGTTCCATCTTAATGTCGACGATCGCGTGGAACCAAGCAAAGAGGTTGCTTGCACCCGGGCACAACTCATTTGAAAGGAAGGTGCAGTCTATTTCAGCAGTGATTGGCCCCCTGTACAGATTCGAGAGGGCATTCAGTCCAGCATGTAGGGCTATCGCCTCGGCTTCCTCCACCGTGGCATAGTTGGCGATCTGCTTGGATAGTGAGAAGAGGACCTCTCCCCTGTGGTTATGCGCGATCGCACGCGCATGGGACACGCTGCTGTTAGCCAGGAAGGTCGCGTCCGTGTTCCGTTTAATGGTGCCATCAACTGGGGGGCACCACTGATTAGAAGTGGCTTTCCCATTGTTCTCTATTCTCATACTGGCTGTAACTGTCTGGGGATCCGAGGGGGTTCGCTCGACCAAAGTCTTTACTGCTACCACCTGCTTTTGTTTCATATTTGGAAGCTCCTTATCCACTGCACTAGTGCAACTGATTTCATCCTCGTATTGTTTCAAGAAGAGCGCTGAACGGGTAATTTGCTCCTTCCCTGTGTTGTGGATACAGTCATCTCGGAGGAACCAGCAACGCCACAGGAGGAGGAGGATTTTTGCTCTCATATCGGCACTGCAAGGGATAAATAGGTTCTATAACCAATCTGTCCCCGTGTATTTGAACTGCAACTCGCTAGGAAGAGCCCAGACATCTCTCACTTTATCCCACAGTGCCTTGCTTTTTGTGCAGGCTACAACTGCATGGTATTCATCTTCTTCTTCTCTGCCACAGATGGTACACCTGCTATCCAACTCCAGCGTCCGTCTCCATTTATTCTTCCTTGTAGCTAGAGTGTTAGTTGCAACTCTCCATCCGAGGATTTTAACTTTTCTGGCACTTTTGCTTTCCATATCGAATCCCAGATGTTGCGATCATCCGCACCATTTGTTGAGGTAGAAGTTGGGTGGTTCACTTGGTTTTGGAGTGAAGCCGCCAATCTATATGCACTCCTGACTGTGAAGGAACCGGATTTCTCAAAGTGCCAAGCCAGTACATCTTCAGTATGCGACCTAGGGAGCTTGATGTTACAGATAGCCTCTGCATCAAATGGATAAAATAATTGATATATTAGGTCTGAGTTCCATCCACTGCCGTCGGCCAACATCAATTGGTTCACCCATCTCAACCTAGATCGCCGGATGAAATTAGCAGGCTGGAGCCCCTCCTCCCTTGGGATCCAATTGTCTCTGTTGATCTGAACCTTCTCTCCGTTTCCAATCCTCCAGACCAGCCCTGCTTTTAGGAGTTGCAGTCCATGCTCGATCCCGCGCTAGACCGGAGAGGCTTCTGAAGCAAAGACAGTGTCAATCAGCTCACCGTGAGGGTAGTACTTGGCCTTCAAGACTCGTGCACATAGAGACTCTGGTCTTTGCAGCAGTCTCCAAGCCTGCCTGGCCAGCAAGGCTTGGTTAAAGAGATTCATATCCTTGAAGCCTATGCCGCCCCCTCTCTTCGGTTTGACCATTCGATCCCATGACATCCAGTGCACTTTCCGGTGTCCATTTTCCTCTCCCCACCAAAACTCCTGGATCAGTTTCTCATACTTATCACAGAATCCCCGGGACATCTTAAACACGCCCATGGAATACGTGGGGAGAGCTTGCAGGACTGAATTTACTAAAGCTTCTTTAGCAGCAAAAGACATGAATCTTTCAGACCAATCCGAGCATCTCTTAATAAACCTTTCCATGATCGGTTGGAAGGACGAATCCTTCATGCGTCCTTCCGGGGTTGGGAGGCCCAAATACTTACTCTCAAAGGTGGCAGTTGAGAGCTGGAGGGTCTCTTTAACAGCAAGTTGCGTAGACTCTGGGCAAACATCGCTAAAAAGGATTGAACATTTGTTGTTGCTTAACAGTTGACCCGAGCCCTTCTGAAATTTGTCAAGCGTCTTCATAATGCATTCAGCCTCCTCTCTGCATGCCTTAAAAAAGAGCAGGTTGTCGTCGGCAAATAATAGGTTCGAGATCCCAGGGCTGCCTCTGGCTATTTTAAGTGGCGTGATCCTCCCCTGATGAATTTCTTTATCCAGCAAGCATGACAGGCCCTCAGCTACAAAGAGAAAGAGGTAGGGGCTTAAGGGATCCCCCTGACGGAGCCCTCTTGATGGACTGAACGGTTCCAAAAGCTCATCGTTAAATTTTACAGTATATCTGACTGACTTTATGCAACACATCACCCAGTCTACCCATTTATGGTCAAAGCCCCATTTCAGGAGGGCCTCCTCCAAGAAGACCCAGTCAACCCTATCATACGCTTTTGCCAAGTCCAACTTGAAGGCACAGTGTGTGTTAGCAGGCTGTCTAGTATGCTGAATGTTTTCGAAACATTCGAAGGCAATTGTAGCATTATCCGTGATCAACCAACCTGGAATGAAGGCACTCTGCGTCTCTGAAATTAGCTCGTCCAGAAAAGGCCTTAGACGGTTTACCATACATTTGGATATGACCTTATATATCACGTTGCATAGGCTAATAGGTCGGAAGTCTCTCAAGTGCTCTGGATTCTTATTTTTCGGGATAAGCACAATGACTGTGTCATTTATTCCTTCTGGCATAACCCCGTTCTTGAAGAATTCTAGCACCGCCAACACCACATCTTGCTTCACTGTACTCCAATTCCTTTGGAAAAACCTTGCAGGAAACCCATCAGGCCCGGGTGCTTTCAGCGGGCCAATTTGGAAGAGTGCATCACTAATTTCCTTCTCGGTAAATTCCTTAGTCAGAGACGTGTTCATCACACTGGTGACTCTATCATTCATGCAGTCCACAATCACCTTAGGTTCCACCCCCTCCTCCTTAGAGTAAAGAACTTTAAAGAAATTTGATGTCATTTCCTGGAGTTTGCTTCTTTCCTCCACCCAGGTGCCGCACTCATTTTTTAGCTTACTGATAGTATTCTTTTTGCATCTCCATGAAGCTTTCCGTTGGAAATACTTTGTGTTTCTGTCCCCCTCTCGCAGCCAAAGAGCTCTAGAACGCTGTCTCCACATCATCTCTTCCCGATGGAGGACCTCATCCAGGTTCGATGTGACCTTTTTAATTTCTTTATCTCTCTCAGGAGACGGTTGTCGCCACCATAGGGCTTCTAGTTGCTTCCTCAGGCCTGTGGTCTGTTTGATGATTGATCCGAAGTTCTTCTTTGCCCAAACATTGAGGGTACGCTGCAAGTTCTGTAGTTTAGCTGATATGTCCAATAGCTTTACAGCTTCAGACTTATCTTTCCATGAGTCCACAATTTCCTCCGAGAGGGAGTCCAACCTCTCCCACATATACTCATAGTAGAAGATTTTATTGATAGGCCTCCATTCCATTCTTGGTCCAATTCTGAGGAGGAGGGGCAAGTGGTCGGATCTTGAGGAACAGACATGCTCAACTGATGCCTGTGGAAAAAGAGAGCTCCAATCTTTGTCCGCAACCCCCGGTCAATTCTTGCTTTCACATTGGCCTTCCCGCTTTGCTTATTATCATAGGTCCACTTTGGATCTTTGAACCCCAGATCCAGTAATCCACAATCAGCTAGGCATTCTCTGAAGTTTTCCATATTTCTTTCACTTCTTTTGGTTTTAGAAATGTGTTCATGCTGCCAAGCCGTCTCATTAAAGTCTCCTATCATGAGCCACGGTTCACTTGACATGGGCCTAATTCTCCTTAGTAGCTCCCACATGTGGTGCCTCTCACATGCTTTAGGTTCCCCATAGACAAAGGTGCCCCGCCATTGATGGCCATGGGGATTAATACGAATCAACACATCAATATAATGCGGGCCAACATCGAGTCTTTTTATTTCAACATGCTCATCATAGAAGAGAGCGATACCTGCACCTTTGCCTTTACCCACATGGGAGATGCAATGCTTGAGACCTAGTCTCCTATGCAACTTATTAACATAGTCCTCGCTTTTCCTAGTTTCCGAGACAAACACCAAAGACGGGCGATATGTGCGCACCAAGCACACACGCTCCTGAACTGTCCGGGGTTGCCCAAGGCCCCAGCAGTTCCAGCTGATAATCGTCATGGCTCCTGGTGGGTGCTGTCCGTTGCACCCACCAGTTGACCAAGAGCCCCTGGCTTGGTTGCTTCCTGCCCGCCTTTCTTACCATTGTCATTATCCTCCTTTGGTTCAGTACCCACTTTCTTCTTTTTACTCTATTTAGGACCAGAACCCTTCTCTGGAGCATCAGCGTTCCCAGTCCCCTTCTCTTCAGTAGCATCTCTCTTGCCTAGGATTGAGCCTGCAGTAGTTAAGCCTCCTCCACAGCCCTTGCTGATCGCCTTTTTGCGTTTGCTTCCCAAACCTTTTCCTGCAAGTTTCCCACCAGAGATGCCCATATTGTCTGTCAATGTTTTAGTCCCCAGCACCATCAACTGCGACGCCCCAGTCAACAGTTTCGTGGCCAGGTCCCCTTCTTGCGGTTCAGATTTGTTCTTCTCAGGGCTGCCATCTTCTGCTTGGTTCAGGGTCTTGCTCCGAACAACTACAGCAGTGATCCCCCCACTTTTGACTGTTTCTCATCCACGACAGTATCAGCCGCAACAGCGTTGTGCGTCCATGTAGCATCACCCTGCACCGCTACCTCGGCCAGGGGAAAGCCATCTCGGTGAAGGGGTTCAAAGCCAGGAGGGAATTTCGGGCCATGAGGCTCACCCCCTTGCTGCATTTCCCACCGGTGTGATGTCTGAAGGTTAGCCCCGTGGGGTTTTGTCTCCATCAGACATTGCTCCAGCCTGAATGATATTCGCTGCTATTGCATCCTTTGATTTCAGTGCTTCGGCAGGGCCCCCATTTCTTCCCGCGTCCAGGCAGAGAGCGCTTACAGCCTCAATGGCTTCCTGTACTAGAGGGTCTGCCAACACCTCCTCAGGAACCATTCCAGGCCTTACCACCAGTGACCTTTTGGTGGCCTCAACTGGTGTTCCTTTGGCCTCTGAGTCAAAGAGGAGGAAGCGACGGGCACTGCTCGCCTCTGGTACAATGACTCCACCCCTACTGCTACTCCTCTTAAATGGGGATGCGCGCATTGCTGCCGAGTATCTCATCTCTTGGAGATCTTCGGGCAGCTTACAATCGCGCTGACTGTGACCTAGATGACCACATGAGCTACAGAACCTAGGAAGCCTTTCATACTTTACATTCAGCTCATACCACTTCCCCTCAGTACTATCATATGACTCCAACTTGCTACGGATAGGTTCATCGACATCATGATTAACACGAACTCGCATGTAGTTACCCCATATCCTGCCCTCACTGTCTGCGTCCACTTCCAGCACCTCGCCGAGCTCAGCGCCGAGTTCACGAGCCACCGATTCAAAAAGCATGATCGGTGGGGCATCATAGATGCGAGCCCACATTGCCATGTGGGCAACCTCCACGTCTCCCGGCCGTGCGCTCCCGTCCACAGCTACCATGAGGAAGGCGTCGCCCTTCTGCGTGCAGGGGCCGTTGTTGAGGATGAACCGAAGGTCCCCCTCCCGCTCGAACTCGAGGAGGAAGCGGTTATTCTTCATAGGTGTGTAGTTGAGGCGCCCACGAAGCCCCCACTTGCTCTTGAGCTCGTTGAACAAGCCCACGAAGCCGAAAACCTGCACAGAGAAGAACAGCCCGACGGCTATCCACCTCGAGCGCATTGCCGTCCTCTCTCTGGCTAGATTCAGCTGCACAACATTTGGCGCCTGTATTTCCATGCTGACAGGAAACACAGGAGCCACAACCTGCTCCCTTTCATCATACCTTGCTGCTTGAATGCCGGTCACCCCCTGGCCAACGGGGGTACGGAAGCCATCGCCCCGGCCCCTGGATGAGCCGCCCCGGAGTAAGGGACGGTGCCCCATCCCTGGCTTGCCATTGGAGGTGACCTCCTCACTCGCGTCCATCACTGCCTTGTTCTTGCGTTGGTCCTGGCCAGCCATTGCAGACAGGGGGTTGGTTGTGACAGCTCTTCTCGCAGATTGTGTGATGGACGACTCCTCTTCATGCACCTTTATACTCATGGAACCTTGCTTTCCTTGTGCCTGAATCGGTTGATTGATCGTATGATGCGATTCCCCATCAGCCCCGGATCCCCTCCCCTCCCGTGGGTGATTTCCTCCCTTTCCTTTATCAGGCGGATCTGCTCTCCACAAGGGATCACAATCGTTTCCTTCTGATTCTTGATTCCCAATCGAGATACCAATCCCCAGATCCTGCCTTAGCAGCTCCATCCTGGCTTTGATTTTGACAATGCCCGAACAAAAGGGATCCCGATCTCCTCTGATCTGTTGCCGGACAAGACTATTCTTCTTCTCTTTTTCTACCAGCTTTCGGACCGAAGCCCTTGCCCTGATCCAAGTCTCCCGCAGGCCCAGGGGATCATTCCGATCACAGAACCACTCCTCGCTACTAGCGGAGATTTCCTTTCTCGCCGGATCCGATAAATCCGCCGCACGCCCCTGGGTGGTGGCAATGGCAGGCGATCGCCTCGGTATCGCCCCAGCAGGGGCTCCGTAATTAACGCTCATTTCTGGTTGTATTACTTGTTAGAATAAATTTGAGGACACCGTTGATCTACCAAGAACCAAGCAATTACACAAGCACGACACCGATATTTATTAACGAGGTTCACCGATATGGCTACATCCCCGGGGCATATGACTACGGGCGCTCCTCCCCATGACATCGGTACAATACCGCACCCTGGCCGCCCGGGCGCCGGCACACGCCGCCGGCTCCCCTCGCGTGCATGTGCTATTATGTTAGCATAGGTTACATCGTGTGTCTACCCCCACTATATATGAGAGACTTAGGATACAACTGTCTTACTTGGACACAACTCTATATCCTATCTACACACCGTAC
This sequence comes from Triticum aestivum, assembly GCF_018294505.1. Lineage (NCBI taxonomy): Eukaryota > Viridiplantae > Streptophyta > Magnoliopsida > Poales > Poaceae > Triticum > Triticum aestivum. The sequence goes on from NC_057812.1 coordinate 576,961,470, forward strand.
GACTCCAAGTCCAATTATAACCTAACTTGTACAATAATATTCGACACAATTCTAACAGTTCTTCGCATCGTTCCTACGCCCATTTTAAAACGAAATTCAAGTCAATCCCCAAACCCAAACGCGGTTCTGCAACACGCCGAATTGCTGACGGCAGCAGACCAGCACTCATTCTGGAGTATACTTTCTGTAATTAATTAGAGCTGATCTCTATCTGAAAATGTTATCGCCAGCGCCGTGGCCGGCCGACGGTGACCTCAACGGCTGTGAACTCTCAAGCCTGACGGCTCCTGCTGGGAACCACACCTTTCTTTCAGGAGACACGGCATGGATCCCATCCGATCGACATGGTCGCTGCGTCCCCTTCAAAATTTCTTTCTTGGATAGGAAGTGGACGACTTGTCAACCGGGGCGGTGATTTTTGTGGACGTTGGAGCCGTTGGGTTCGTTAGTGGACGGTGGTTAGTTTAGTTGGTTGGTGTGCTTAATTGGACAAGTTCTTAGGATTCTACAGCCAAAAGAAAGAAATGTTCTTAGGATCTTATATACTCCCTCAGTCCCGTAATATAAGACGTTTGTAGAATTCAGCATAACTTACAAAAATGTGTTATATTGTGGGACAGAGGGAGTATTCGCCAACCTGATTATTGCAAGTTTAGATGTTACATCTAAAAATTAACTGAGAGCTTGTGCAGTTTATAAATCGTCTCCCACAACCAACGACCACACATATACGAACATGTACGCCTCGCCAC
>NC_057812.1:576962571-577007840 GCF_018294505.1 Triticum aestivum
ATAGGTTTAGTTAGGGTTAAGTCTAACACTCCCTCCGTTCCTAAATATTTGTCTTTCTAAAGATTTCAACAAGTGACTACATACGGAGCAAAATGAGTGAATCTACACTCTAAAATGTGTCTATATACATCCGTATGTGGTAGTCTATTTGAAATCTAAAAAGACAACTATTTAGGAACGGAAGGAGTAGTTATCTAGTTGGCGGTGGTGAGGTGATGGCGCGACAAGGAATAAGGCCTCCGTGGTGCCAGCGATGCGGCAGGGCAGAACACCACGCATACAAGGTGGTTGTCCGGTATAGGGTTTAGGGTTTTTTTGTTAAACGGTGAAAATATCAACCTTTTTATGTAAATTATAACCAAACTTGCATGAAATCCATCGTGTTTGAACGAATGTCATCCGATTAGTTTGAATTGTTGGAGATGCCCTAACAACCTTTTTTATTGAAGGAGTAATATTAGAATGAAGATTCATCCAGCCTTTTGAGTGTTATAGTAGTTGCCAATTGCTTAGTTGGAAGGTTAAATGACATGCATTGATTATTCTAGCTTAATAAGATCTATATGTGTGCTGGTTGCACCGAGAGATAGATTGCTTTAGCTGTACATAATTTGCATCCACCAAGTTGTCGATTTTTGTGTAGAAACTTGGATCTTAATGATCCCCTCAAGAGATTAACAGAATGAATGTAGGTGGCAGGGATTCAAAGAGATAGAAGGAAAGGGAATTATGGAGATTGGGGGAAACCCAATAGGGGCCTCCTAGTCGACACCTTATGCGTTGGCTAGGAGATCCACGCGCTCGGAATTTTGGGTCGGCCCAATAAAACACGACGTGGTTGCTCGCCCAAATCACGTGCTGGTTCGCTCAACAACAAAAAAGTCCGTGTACTGGTTTAACTCAAAAAAGGATCACGTACTGGTTCAACTATTGACTATTTAGAAAAAGAAAAAATAGGAAAAAATAGAAATAAATGAATTCAAAAAATGTTCATGTATTTTGCTAAAAAGGTCATGAACTTAAATAAGGTTCGTCAATTTTGAAAAAGTTCATTGAACTTAAGGAAAAGTTCACAAATTTTAAAAAGTTTATCGATGAAAAAAGTTCATCGATTTTGAAAAAACAATATATATAGTTTTTAAGAAAAATTCATCAATTTTCAGAAAATTCAGAGAAATATGAAAAAGCTCATAAAAATATTTAAAAGTTCATCAAAGTTGAAAAAACATTCATTTTTTAAAAGAGATCATTCATTTGAAAAGAAGTTTATCAAATTTGAATAAGGTTGTGTGTTTGTGAAAAAAGGGAAAGATAAGTAAAAAAAGAAAAAGAAAAAGAAAGGAAAAAGAGTAAAGGAAACAAATAAAAATAGAAAGAGAGAGAAAAAACGAACAGAAACCAGTCCAGGAAAAAAACCCGACTGGGAAGAATCCCAAAACCGGAAATAGCCCCCTCCTGCTGAACCTAGATGGGCCGGCACATTTCCGAACGCTTCAGGCGCCAGTTAATGAAATGCACTTTATCGGCGGCAAAATGCTGCTGGTTCGCACAGCCGAACAGCGATCAAACCGCAGATGGGCCAGCGCAAGTAGTTAGGATCGATATTTTGTTTGTTCTCTTCGCGTTTTTTTATGATTTTTTCTATTCCCTCAATTCATAGGTTTCATTTTTCTTTTTCTTAAAAAATGATCTTTTATAATTCTAAAATATAGATAGAATTTTCAAAAAAATTGAACATTGTTCCGAATTACACAATTATTCGTATTGCCGATAAATGGTCATATTTTTTCAATCATTGTGCACAATTTTTCTAAATTTTCAAAAATGCACGCAAATAAAAAATGTGCATCTTTTCAAATATTGTTTGGAGTTTGAAAAAAATTTCCTGTTTTAAAAAATTACTCACAGATCAACTTTTCCCTTTTCCAAAATTTGTTCGGAATTTCAAAATGTTCATGTTTCCAATTTTTCTTCAAAATTTCAAAAACACGTCCCTGCTTTTTAATTCAGATATTAAAAATGTTTGATATTTCCAAAAAAAATAAATTTTCTTGTTTCAAAAATATTTTACTTCTAATAAACACATGTTTGAATTTTCTTTGAATGTGGCTAGTGGTCGGGAGGACCTTTGATCACAGGCGGGCTACTTTTTGGGACTGTTCAATGCTAGTACAACTAGTTACTAGGCCGGCCCAGTCGAGGGAGCCCCATGTGTGGCGTGGCTTGCCTAGGTTGGTACAAGAAAGTACTCTAATATGTGTTATATCGCTGCCAACATAGATATTTTTGGTGGCTTTACAGTTTTTGCCTTTTCGAGCTTGAACAGGTGCAGTATATACGAGCGGCCCGCAAATTGCCCCTTCCACCGCTATATATATGGGGTGGGGCGTTTTATGTTCCCGTCTCATATCCCCCTCCCCCTCCGTCACAATCCGCCCTCCTTCGATATCTCTCTTCATTTCTCCGGCAAGTGATTCAACACGTTTTTTACCCTTTCTCGAAGATCCATGGCCGGTGGTGCACGTGGGCGTGGGGCCGCGGTGATCACCGCTGCACAAGCGCACCTGGCACGACGCGGAGGCCGACAGTTCCAGTTGTGCATGCGTTGAGTCGTGGCAATCGAAGCAGGCGCGCGAGTGCCTGTCCCGTAGCGGCAGCTGGGACGGGTGGGCCCGCTTCAAAGAGCTTGATGTGGCCCTCTACCTGCACGCGAAGAGGTGTACGGAAGTGGATCAAGAGCTCTTTGACGCCTAGTGCGCGGTGGCGGCTAGAGAAGAAGGCATCGACGAGCGTCTCACCGCCGCCGCCAAGGAAGAGCATGCCTACGCCCATGCTCTCCGAAGGTCGGCAGAGGAGTTCTACCTCGGCGTCCAGCCATGAGTCGGCAATCCCTAGGTTTAAATTAGTTTGAACCATGTTCTTATGCAATGCGTAGCATGATAAACTCCGGTGGTGAACTTTGTAGCACGAAACTGATTTTAAATTTGCATTATCGTTTTAGCATATCTGTTCTGCCGTGTCTTGCACGATACCGCAAATTCGTTTGAGAGCATACCGCAAACAAAATTTACGTTACACATTTTTAGCAGATTTGCTAGGGTTGCTCTTACAACTCTAGAAGAAGCAACAATTGCCGTCATAGTACCAGCACTCGAGTGGCTATCTGATGGTTCAAAACCTTCAGAAATGAACGCCTTGCAGTACATAATCAGGAGAAAGCGCCAGCGCATAATTCATATACTCCCTTCGTCCTAAAATTAGTATAAGTTGAGTCATTTATTTTGGAACGGAGGAAGTATTACGAAACAGACATTACTGAAACGTATATGTAGCTCTGCAATAGTCGCAGCAGCAGCAGCAACAACAACAACACATGCTTGAGGCAAAGTCCTCGTCCTTTTTCTGCCAATACCAATATAACTGTATATACAAATTATTATGTTCCTGTAAGTTACCTGACCTTGAATTAACTACACACCGCAACGCTAATAAACACATTGGGTGGGGTAGACAGCCAAATTAACCACTACAAACCGAGACATATACATGATGATTATCACTTTTCACACATATCAATCTCGACCCTACCCAAGCTAAAAACCCTAGCTATGTTTCTATTAGCTGTGTTTCTTACCACCCCTTTCTTCGTCGTTCTTCACCTTATTTTCTGCATGAAGTACTAGGGCACCGCGCCATGCCCCCATGCATGCCCTTGCACCCTTATGCGAATTGGCAACCTTCGCCAATATATCATATTTACACACACTCCACCTACATTATTGTGTGTATGTATATGTATATATATACAAGTATATATACCATGCATGCTATAGCTAATACCTAGCTAGTGATCTTACTAACTGGATCACTTCATTACTCAGTCCCAAGTCCCAACCAGACACACATTGCATTGCAATACCAGTAGTAGCATTGTCACTTTTGGTGTAGAGTGGTTTCCACCGGAAGTCTAACCGTAGAACGGGGCGCGGTGGGGGATGCCCTTCCTCCTGGACGGCCTGCACCGGCTGATTGGCGGCGTGGTCGGCGTCATCGGCCGGGTGTTGGACTTGCTGCCCTCGTCGTCGGACCACCGGACGCCCCTGTCGAACCGCCCGAGCTCGAACCCGGCCCTCCGGAGCTGCTTCCTCGGGCTGAACGAGTCGTCGTCGGAGCCATACCCTTCTCCGCCGGAGTCCTGGCTACGCTTCGGCCGGATGGCGAATGTCAAGGTCGGGTCCCACTGCATCCCCCCGAGCTGAAAAACCACACAAACGCCAGGAACAAGTACGCGTCAGTGAATGAAGCGACCACAAGTAAAATCACGGCACTAATCAATGTAGTCTGAATGCACACGACAGTGTTTTCAATTTTCCATGGCCACATGGGTAGCTTTCAAAGGAAACGGGGAAGTGAGCTGACGAAGACTTCTGAAAAAACTTCATGATGTGCTAGCCATTGTTATCCACCTGTCGTCGGTGCACTTAGTGAAACCCCCGGGTACATACATCATCCCCTTGTCCCATTGACACCGACTAGTTTTTATAAATTTATGGAGCTTGCACAAGTAGTTACCCTACCTGCCCCTAGTGACACTTTTCAATTTGGATCAAGGCAACTGAAGATTCTGAGCAATCGCCCGGCACACAATGAGATGAACATTAGCTAGTCATCCATCCTCTCCATTGAAGACATGTGTGAAGATGGTGCGATGATTTTTTTCACATTAAAAAAAAGTGAAGCAAATGAATGTAACTTTCTAGGTAGCAACTTCCAGAGAAGAGATGATGTTATCATAACTCACATAGACATGAACGGTATCTAATCAGAAAAGGTATCAATCCCTTCTCATTCTTCCTAGTCCCTAGGTATGGCAAACTTGCAAACCAAGAACACCTAAATTTGCAACATTCACCATGCATATCCGTGGCTAAATATATCCAAACCGGACCAGACAAACACATGACAGGCGCATGATTCGGTAGAGCATCGCCTCGGAGAAGTCAACTTTATCTGGATAACGCGCACCCTCTCTTTTCCGAAGCGAAAGGGGGGGTTAATTAACTTGGCAAAAGATAATGCGTTCGCCTCTGAAAGAGCAAACAAAAGCAAGCCTATCATGGCTGAAAGATCCGGAGATGATGTCTCAACACTACCTACTCCCTGAAAGCAGCCTTTACCTAAATGTATTACCTTAGCTTCAACTCCTAGGGCCGGGCACTTCTCAACATATATACTAATGCTCACTGCCATTTGCAGCCATATGGATATAAATTAGCTGACAGTAGATATTTTCTTACCTCTTGACTGGTTACATATAGACAAGGAACAAGTTTTTTTATAGATAATGCTAGAAGAGAGCGGCACACACAGCCAGCATAAAAGGCAATTTCAGGTTATGATTTGAAGGACACCAAACAAACAATATAGTATCATCTTTTCCGGCAAAATTCATACTGGTCCATGTCCTCTATTGCTCGGATCGATGGAAACGGATGAGCAGGCCGGCTAGAACAAGACATACATATAGACAAGTGGACCCATTTCAGGCGCATTTAACGGCAACGCGAGCCCCGAAGTTGAGAGGGGCAATCACTGGGATGGAATGCCACAGGATTGCAGTCCAAGATTAGAAGAAAACTTCCTCAAAAAGATTGGTAGCAGGCGAAAAGAAAGACCGAATAACCTTACCATGCAAGCTTGATCCGGGGCAGTTATACTGAACCTAATGACTGACTGGCTATGCTTGACAGGGCCTTAGTTTCTCCGTCAAGCCGGCTCGGTTAAGCTCTTTTTTATGTAGTCCCCGGAGAGAACAAAAGGTGTCTGAGGTTGTTGGTTGGTGCATATCTGTGTGGTCCAAGCTAATCCCGGAAATATAACAAGTCACTATATATAGGCAGCTAGCTTAGCTTAGCTTGGCTTGGTTTGGTCGCTGTTTTTGCAAGGGCATCAATCCTCAGCCTTCACTCCAAGCCCTCCTCTCCCCCAAGGCAAAGCAGTGCCTAGCTTAGCTTGGCAGGGGACGGAAGCAAGAAAAGCAAGACAAAAACGTGCTTGCGCCGCTGCATGGCACTACGCTGCTACTAATACAAAACACTCCAGTATAAAGATGCACTATTCTCAGGCTTAGTGCCGGCCAACGCAGTTGGTAACAGCGGTGGTCACTTGCTTGGCAGGGGGCCACGAGATCGCACGGCGGCAACCCCCTGGAGAATGCTAACAACTTATTCGCAAGTTGATGCTGCTTTGTGTGCGCAAGTTCACTCACCACCACTAGAGCACACCCCTTTCTGCGGTAGGATACGGCTGCTTTTCTCCCCCTCGCGTGGCGTGGAGCCGTGGACACTCGGCGCGCGCACGCGTGCACGCGTGAGCGCTAGCTATGCCACTCCCTGGGTAAACTGAACCCGCACCGCGCACCGGGCCATCATCAGAGCCGACATGCACAGGACTGTACTACAGGAGAACACCGCATTGCACTCGGGTTGCCGTTGACCCCCACCGCATGAACAGAAGCTTCCTCAGACATATTTTGGATTCTGGTCCTAAAGAATGGTTTTCAGGGAGAGAAAGAAAATGGAGAAATTGCGCTGTGGCAGACATGGGACTGTAGGCTGGAACTTGTAGGAGACGGAGGAAGAAGAAGAGATGAGAAAGAGTGGCTAGAGTACTCACCTTGCATCCGAGGGAGCAGAAGCGGAACGAGTCCGGGAGGCTGCGGCAGCAGATCTCGCAGGTGTTGGTGACGCCCTTGCCGGGCCTGGCCTGCGGCCGGCCGTTGAGGAACACGATCTTGGCGCTGTTGATCACGTACGTCTGCACGTGCGCGATGTCGATCAGCTTCCCCACCTCCGACACCCGGATCACGTTGTGGTACGACGAACGACGTATCTGCACTCCCCCCATGTCCACCCATCCATCCATCAGAATTCATTCACATGCCACCACACACACAACACAATCCAGCCATGGATGATTTGGTTAGAGTGGTGTGTACCTGGACGACGTGGTGGTCGCGGTGCGCGGGGACGCAGTAGGAGCAGAGGGCGCCGGCGCCGGCGTTGCAGCCGAGGCAGAAGAGGTTGCACTCGTTCTTGCTCAGGTCCGGGTGCGCGGGGCAGGGCACGAAGAAGCTCGTGCCCAGCAGCGGCCGCAGCCATGGCGGGCCCAGGTCCTCCTCCGACCGCACCATGGGGCTCTGCTGCACGCTCACCATCACCTGCACCACATCTCCACGAGGGACACACGCAATACAACAATTGATTAACCACACCGTCCAAGAACAAAATGCAACTCCCTACTAGCCTCGTGCTAGCCGCCACGAGCAGCGGCAGTGGTAGTACAGATTAATAATCCGCCAAGAAGAGAACTTTACCATGTCACCGCCAGACGGCGCCCTCCGATCTTCTTCCAGGGTCACCGGATTGATCAGCTCCTGCAGCGGCAGACCAGGAAGACGACGACGCCGAAGAAGAAGAGACAATCAATCTGCCAGCCGAACAAAGCATGCCCGAGATGAATGCAGAAGCAGGGGGAAAAAGCAGTCGTGACGCGACGGCTCCATCACGGCCGGGGGCCCCGATAACAACAGTATTAACGAGAATCAGCCGTTACCTGGTCGACGGGCGGGAAGAACCGAGGAAGGTCGGAGTAGGCGACGGCGGCGGCGGCGGCGGCGGGAGGTGAGGAGGGGATTGAATCCTGTGCACTCGGGGCTTCTGGAGATCGAAGGGGACGGAAGCGGTGTCGTGTGATCGTATATATCACAGGAAAGGAAGGGAAAAAACACGGAAATATATTCCAGGAGCGGTATTTATATATGGACACGGATATATATCGACGGGCGCGACGGATGCCTCCCCTTTCCCTCCTCTTCTCGACAAGGAGATGGAGAGGGACGGACGGACGGGGGGAGAAACAACGAAAGAAAAAAAAAGACGAAAACGGAGCGGTGGAGGCCGATGTAAGGCGGTTTGGGTTTGCATCAGAGACGTGTCCGCGGTTCTTTCCTGTGCTGGCTAAAGGCTAAAGCTCCCAAAAACAAATCGCCTTTTTCCGTTTCCCCGCCCATGCTTTCACGTAATCGCGCAATTCTCCGGCAACGGCTCGGTTTTACTTTGGTTTGTTTATGAATGAAAAAATATTCTCGCTCGGATATTCATGAATGAAATGCGCACTATGCCGTCGTCCTCCCTTTTCCCCAACCATACCCGTCTGAACCCTAGGAGAGGGGCAAGCTCTGGCTTCCTTCTCCTCCATTGGCTCTGCCGGTGTGATAGTGCGGGGAGGCCACGATCATCCACAGAAATTTGTGTTATGTCGTTCTTTTCCCTTTTGCTCAACCGTTCCTCTTCGAACCCTAAGAGCCATTCTCTGGCCGGTAAGTCGCCAACATCCTCCTCCTTTACTCGCTTTGCTAATGTGGGAGTGCAGAGAGGCCCTCATCTACAAGATGATGTTGTAGTTTCTAATGTTTGGGGGGCTCTTAGGTAGGGTTTCGTTGTTCATCGCTTCAGCCTTTCGGCGATGGTGGTGGCAAAGCTTAATAAAATATTCTTTGACAACGTGTTGCTGGCGGTGCTGGTTCGGCGAATGAGGTTTCCTCATGTCTTCCCATCTCGGCGGTGGTTGGTTGCGGCGGCGTCGATGGCATATTTAGTCAGTGAGGTTTATGCTCATCGGCGTTTGTTGGCACAACGGCGACAAACGGCTTACCTTTGAAGTTTGGTATTCAGGCCTCATCTCTCACACGTCGGCGCCACATCCGACGTTGGCGTGAGACCCATGAGAAATAATTGTGGTTTGGCTCTTGGATCCGTGGCTCTTCTAGTGTGATGGTTTTCTCTTCAAGACAATGATCCGACATGGCGGTAGCTTTCAGAAGTTTCCGTCTACATCATCAACAACAGGCTGGATCCAACGATGGAGCGGCGGCCCAATCAGAAGGATGAAAATGGTCGGACCCAGGGGACTTTGATTTGACAAAATCATTTTAGGGGTGTTGTACTGCTGGTTTTTGTTACTAGACCCGAGTGCGAAAAGAAAAAAGGTGTATTCTCTAGGTCTATGTGGTTGTGGTCTAATAATAAATTGCTAGCATTAGGTGTACGAATTTAGTTAAGAAATTCACGTTTGAGAGCACAACAATTTTATTTAAGTTTTATAGTAAATCAACTTTATGTAAGTACTCCTTCTGTATAGAAATATCAGAGTGTTTATATCACTACTTTAGTGATCTAAGCACTCTCATATTTATTTACGGACGAAGTAGCTTATAAGCAGTTTTCAGACCACCATGAGAAAGGGTTTTTCATAGTCTTAATGGCCCTCAATTAAATAGAATGGCCCTCAATTAAATAGGTGTCCCTTTGCACAAGTAGTACATGTGTAGACCATTCGAGGGCTCATTTTGCGATAAGAATATCTTGTGGGATGTGAGGGGCGAAAGGGAAATGTCATGGGGGATACGGCGGAGAAAAAGAAGAGGGAAACAGATTCCCACGCCGAGCGATACGGGCCGTCCGATGGGGACTCTGCTTTTGCGGGAAGATGGCCACCAGGGGGCCGATAGCTGACAGGGACTTTGGTGCTCGATGACGACGGCGCCCAATTAATCTCCTGCCATCCATCCATCCATCCATCCTTCCCTCCTGCTTGGTTCGTGTGTGCGTTCATGTACAGTTGCTTTTGCGCAATCCACCCCAATTTATTACCATTGAAATGCCGATCGGGCATCTTGAGCGCCAAGTCATGGTCAAGTTGGATGGGTGGTGGCTATTTCCAGCGACCACTCAGCAATTGTACCTGCGTATTTGTGCTTGGTTTGGGAGCCCCCGTGTCCTTTGGAGAAAGGAACAAGGCTTGGGGAGCGTGTCTTTCTTGTGTTTAGACATGTCTAAACGGTGGGCTTGTTCGGCATGCCCGTCGAAAGCAAGCAATTAATTTGTATATATTTGTAGTATACAGGAATTTTAGTTGTAATCTTGCGGTTGTGCATGGTAATGCGCCTAGCTGGTCCCGCATTCGTGTTTGCTACTTATAGAATTGTTGCATATACATCTTCATTTATTTATTTTTGCGATAGGCATATGCATCTTTATTTATTTTTTGCGATCTCCTTGACGCTATTACTTTGACTTAAGAGATATATGCAAAACTTTGTTTTTGATGAATTTAAAACTGCACTTCTTTTTCCCTGTATAAAAAAGAACGGTCACGGTTGAAACAAAATTAACAAACAAAATTTGCAGGGTTTTCACTGTTTCTTTTTATTTGCGCAGATGCTAAAGAGGGAAAAAAAATACCATTTTCGAAAAGGGAACCAAAAGCTGTCAAAATGGTACGTGGTAGGCTTAAAATCTTTGTTGTCTAAAAATAACGAACTCGATTTTTTCTTTTGGAATTTTGGTGTGCACGTGGCGGCATTAGAAAGATTTGCCACACACAAAAACCGAGAATCTCTAACTCAATTGTAACAATTTGCGCATATGTTGAAAGAGTAAACTAAATTTGCAGGGTTTTCATGGAAAGTATTTTTGAACTTCACAGATGTTAAGAGAGAAAATAAATCACCATGTCAAAAAGAAAATGGAAGCTAGAAAATGGCGTGTGACCTTCTATATCTAAATAGTGTAGACATCAGATTTTGGCATGGTTAAGAATCTGGGTTCGTATGCAAAAGTTAGATGCAACACTTCGCGGGCCGGCCCTGAGTGAGAAAGTATTTGGCCTTTGCCGGCTGAATGAAAACTCTTGCCGGGGTGGAAACCTTGTCAGGAAGGAACCCTTGCCGGAGTACAAACCTTGCCGGAGTGAAACCTTGCCGGAGTACAAACCTTGCCGGAGTGAAACCGTGCCGGTGTGAAAGCTTGCCGGGTAGAAACATTGTCGGTGTGGAAAGCTTACTCGGATGAAAAACTTGCCGGGTTGGAGGCTGTGATAGTCAATCGGACGAGAAGTTGAAGATGGGCTCAAAAGGTTATTCAGATGATCTCGGATGGAAAAACGTTCAACATGAAAGTTGTTCGTCTCGTCGGAACGATCGATTTTGATATAAAGATCGTCCCAATCCGAATTCGTATGCAAAAGTTATAGCCGCTACAAGATGCTGCTACAGTAGATGTCCGGACACTCCGGAGGCAACCCTCCGGATTCCATATTTTTCTGCTGTAGGCCGGACACTCCGGGCATGTCCGTCCGGGGTTTGGATTTTTCTGCTGCAGACTTCGGAAAACAGCCAAAAACTCTCTCAAGATGGCCTCTAATCAAAAAACGTTCAACATGAAAGTTGTTCGTCTCGTCGAAACGGTCAAGATTGCTTTTGGGCACGTTTTCATCCGAGATCGTTTACTTCCTCAAAAGTGACCCGCAAGGTGCTGCCATGTTGTAAACCGAACAGTTTTGGAAAGTCCGGATTCCGAGTTGGACCCAAACTAGGGTTTTGGACGTGAATTCTAACCTTTCCTTGCACGGAAAGTCCATCCGCCTCTTATATACCCAAAGGGTGACGGCCGATTGAACAACACACAATCGAACAAATCAATATACTACTTTTTCATCTACGTTTTATCTCTCCACCGTTTTTCTCTCTCGTTCTTCGCTGTTCTTCGTGTTTGAGAGCTGCGAATCCCGAGGCTCTAGGGGCGAGCGAATCGACCTAGGGCAGCCCATAGCCGCCGCACTCCCTAACGGGATCCCTCCCGGGGGTGTGGGGTTTTCGGGTCTGCAAAAGCGCCCGTCGACTGTCTTGCGTATCGCGCTGTCGGTCGGGTCTCCTTCGACGTGAGCTGCGGTGCATCACCCCCGGCGTCGAGGGTACACGTGACGTGTTCGTGTGTCAACAAATAGCTAGTCTCCACTAGTGGATTTCTTTCAGCATGTGCGCTTCCACGTCACGTCAATTATTGATAGACCGTTGGATCGAAACTGTGTGACATCCTCAAGTCATGCATACACTCATAAGTTGCAATTTTGCATTAATGTATCCATGCAAACCATGCCACGTCATCAAGTTATGCATGTCAGATACAAGTTAAACTTTTTTGGGGGTTGAGTTATCTATGCTCATGGACAATATACGACTATATGTGTTGGACGCTTGGAGCAAAAGTGTATGGTTCATGCCTCATTTTCTTTTAGACAGCGTCACATTAAGGTCAATTCAAATGTTTTATATTTTAACACATTATTTTGCCACATACTTCACATGCTTTATCTGTCTCTTACATTGTTTTTTCATTAGGTTTATTTGTTTCTAAAACATCTATTTATACGTTTATGTCAACATGCTAATGTGCGGGGCATTATCTAGTTCGGCGGCTTCAGTGTGCACCTAGCGGCACAAGAAAGATTTCCCAGAGACACAAACCTGGGAATCTGTAAATCAACTTGTGCCGAGAAGCCATATCAAGGGCAAAAGAATCTCCACAGTATCAGTATCAGTATCAGACGCATGAGGCCAAACCTGGAAAAAAGGGGCCGTGTAACCTGTCCCTTCCCTAACCATCTACTACTTATTATTCTGAGTGTCCGAGTGATGATGATGATGCTCCATTTCCTCTCCTTTTTCTTCTTCTACTACTAGCTTCTTTTTTGTTCTCCGTTTTGTAACGTGCTTCCCCCCATCCGCCTCTGACCTACGCTTGCCTAGCTTGGACGTCACCAAGATAGACGGACGGAGCGGCGATCATCCTCGGTCCCGTTTTGTTCCGATGACTTATTATCCCACTCAAACGAATCAGATTGTGACTGCACCCATTAATCCTATTATGAGCATGCCAGGTTCGGTGGCAACGCCGAACCAAACCCTACCTACACCTACAACCACTCGGCCATTACCGAACTATAGTTCGGCATACATGCCATAGTTCATACCTACTGCTAGTAGTCCTACTCCTCCTATGCCGCTGCCACAAGTTGCATCGTCCACTATGGATGATGGTCTAGCTAATCTTAGAGAGGAGATGGCTAAGATGCTTCGAGAGAATTTTGGAGTTGAGTTACCTCGGAATCGGATTTACCAAAAGCCGTACCCCGAGTACTTTGATGCCATCCAGTGCCCTCCGGGATATAAGATTCCAGATTTAGTTAAGTTCAATGGAGAGGGCACAAAAACCACATGGGAGCATGTTAGCCAATACTTGGCACAATTAGGTGAAGCAGGCTCACTAAATGAGTTGAAAGTGCGTTTATTTCCTCTATCATTAACCGGTACCGCATTTTCATGGTTTTATTCTTTACCACATGGTTCCATTCGAGTTTGGTCGCAGCTAGAGCAGAAATTTCATGATCACTTTTATAGTGGCGACAATGAACTCAAATTGTCACATCTAACATCGGTTAAATAGAAGCATGATGAATCGGTCTCCGATTACGTCAAGAGATTCAGAGAAACAAAAAAACCGGTGTTTTAGTTTGGTGATAACCGAGAGGGACTTGGCGGACCTAGTGCTGAGTGGTTTGAGAACTCCCATTAGAGAAAAGTTAGAAGGCTATGAGTTCTTAAATATCAACCAAGTCTTACAAAGGGTTTTGGCTCAGGAAAGCCGAAGCAAAGACCTGAAAGAAGTGCATAGATACAAAGCCGATCGTCCAAAGATGAATATGGTGGAATATGATAGTGATCACTCGGACGATGAGGGTGACGTTTTTTCTACTGAATTTGTTTGGCCATCTAAAGCCAAACCATTTACTTGCAATGATCGGAAACCAATTCATAAGAATCGTGATGAAGAGATGAAGTTTACTTTTAACATTGCTAAGTGTGATAGAATATTTGATGCTTTGCTGCAGGCTAAGATTATTAGAATATGTCATACTTTACCGCCGTTTGAAGAGCTGAAGCGGCGCGCTTATTGCAAGTATCATAATTCTTTTTCTCATGCTACTAACGATTGCAATGTTTTTCGACGACGGATACAATCGGCCATTAATGACGGACGATTGAACTTTTCTGAGATGCAAGTTGATAAACAACCTTTCCCAATGAATACCATGGATTTGGAGGGGAAGAAGCTACTCATTCGGCCAGAGGTAGCCGAATCTGCTAATAAAGCTAATGTTATTGTTGGTGAGCCCAGGAAAGACAAGGAGGACAACAAGATCTTGGGAAGACAGGTTGTGCTTGATAAGCAACCTGGTGGCAAGGAGATAATCAAGATCACCATCAAGAATCCGACACTCGGGGGGCAACCACAAGTGCAAAAGAACACGCATGTCAGATTTGTTAAGCCCAAGAGTCCAGAAGTTGGTAAGTGGAAGACGAATGAGTCTAAAGTGCAGCGCAAGAAAATCAAGCCAACTTTTGATATGTTGTTGTCCAAGTATGCCAATCGTGCGGCCGGTTCTAGCTCTGACCGGTCATCAAATTTGAAGCGCTCAAGGTCACCTCGTCGGGAAGAATTTCAGCATCATGTGAGGCCATGTGGGTCGTGGGCGTCGGGACCATGGATGCCGCCACTCCCCTATGCGCCATACTACATGGGAGGTTTCAATGGAGGACGGGGGCAGCCCCCAATGACCCCTTATGCTTTTCATCCGGGTTGGACAGAACCAAGGAGGCCCGTTCGTGAGAGACTTTCTTATCCCACACGAGGCCGTTTGAACAATGGTGTCAATCGGCCAGTGCAAGATAATCAAAAAAGGGTCGGCAAGCAAGAATGGCGTGTTAAGTCGCCAAGTGCTGCAATGGTCGAGTCAAGCAAATGCAAGGAAAAAAACGATACCGACTCACTCATCTTGGGCTCCGAAACATTCGCCATACAACAGCCGATTATGCATAACGATCTGACTGAGCAGATACTTGCTATAGCGCCAAAGCACTCGGCTAATGACCGTGAAGCAAGCACCAGCCAAGTAAAGACGAGAGATCCTAAATACACTCAGCCAAAATGGTGTCCTCCAGGGTTAACAAAGACACAAAAGAGGAAACTACAGAGGTTAAGGAGTCAAGAGATGACAGAACAAGAGGCCGAGAAGCAAAGGGATAAGTTGTTCAACGACACTCGGCCCATGGTGCCTACAGAAAAAGTGTGGAGGCCTAAACAAATACAAGATGCAGTGGCTTCTACACCCACCATAGCAGCACCTACACCACCAAAGGAGGACGATGTAATCATTGCATCGTCTGCGTTACCTATTGCTTCATCTTCGCTCGAACAAATTTCAGAATCGGTGGATACATTGGGGGAAGAGGAGGATATGTTAGATTACGAGTCTACACCGGTTCATGAAGGTATGGATATTAATATGGTGTATTACTTACCCGCTGAGTTTCGTGCTGTAGATGAGGAAGGGGAGGTGGCTCAGCTGGATTTTGGCCCTAAAAATGCAATATTCGAGAAGCCAAAAGACCCAGTAACGCATCTGAAACCGTTATATCTCAGAGGTCATATCAATGGGTCACCGCTCACTCGGATGCTTGTTGATGGTGGTGCTGTGGTGAATCTTATGCTGTATTCGGTCTTCAAAAAATTAGGGTTGCATGATGAAGAGTTGATAAAGACCAACATGGTGCTCAATGGATTTGAAGGCAAAGAGAAAACTGAAGCCAAAGGTGTGATGTATATGGAGCTCACGGTGGGAAGTAAAACTTTGGCTACCGCATTCTTTGTCGCTGAGGTGCAAGGTAACTACAACGTCATACTAGGCCGTGATTGAATTCATGCAAACCAGTGCGTGCCATCCACTATGCACCAGTTTTTGATCCAGTGGGTTGGTGATGAAGTGGAAGTCATTCATGCGGATAATTCGGCCTGTGTTACTTTGGCCGAGGCATCGGTGGATTGGCAACACCCAAATGCCACTTGCTTGACGGGACGTGACTTGTCAGAGTTTGATTTTCTCAGCGCAACCAAGAATGGTTTCGTGGCCGTCTCTTTAAAGCCGACTGAGTGCAATCGGCTCCAAGGTATGATATGTTTAAATGGATCCTAACTCAGATTGGTTACAAAAGCGACTTGTAGAATATTGGTCCAATGAGAACGATATGTATGAGTCCATAGAAGAGTTAGATGATATGGATAAATTAGGACAAGGTTTTACATCGGCCGATCCATTAGAAGAGATAGATATAGGAGATGGTTTAACTCCTAGGCCGACATTTGTAAATGCAAATTTAAGAGCCGATCATAAAGCTAAGTTGATCGAGCTGTTGAAAGAATATGTTTGTTGCTTTGCATGGGAATATCATGAGATGCCAGGTTTAAGCTGAGAGCTAGTGGAGTATCGGTTACCTATAAAGGCTGGTTTTAGACCATATAAACAATCGGCCAGAAAGTTTAATCCAAAAACATATGACCGGATCAAGGAAGAGATCGGTCGTTTGCTTAAAGCTAATTTTATTAGACCTTGCAGGTATGCCGAGTGGATTTCTAACATTGTCCCTGTGGAGAAGAAAGGATCCGGCAAGTTGAGGGTGTGCATTGACTTCAGAGATTTGAATAGGGCTACACCCAAAGATGAGTATCCCATGCCAATAGCTGATATGCTTATTAATGATGCTTCTGGACATAAGGTTATTAGCTTTCTAGATGGTAATGCCGGAAACAATCAAATTTTTATGGCCGAAGAGGACATGTCCAAGACAGCTTTTCGTTGCCCAGGTTTTCTTGGTTTATTCGAGTGGACAGTGATGACATTCAGATTAAAAAATGTTGGCGCCACATATCAAAGGGCTATGAATTTGATTTTTCATGATTTACTCGGTGTCGTACTTGAAGTCTATATTGATGATATTGTTGTCAAATCAGACGCTTTTGAATCTCACTTGGCCGATTTGCGTTTAGCTTTTGAGAGAATGAAAAAGTATGGACTAAAGATGAATCCTTTGAAGTGTGCATTCGGTGTGTCAGCTGGTAAGTTTTTGGGTTTCATTATCCATGAAGATGGCATAGAGATTGATCCCAAAAAGATAGAGGCCATACAGAAAGTGGGGGCTCCAACATGCAAGACAGATATGCAAAAGTTCCTTGGCAAGGTCAATTACTTGAGGAGGTTCATAGCTAATCTGTCAGGGAAGGTTGATGCGTTTACTCCTATCCTTCGGTTAAAGAATGATGCTGATTTCACTTGGGGGGCAAAACAACAAGAAGCATTTGATACGATCAAGAATTATTTGTGCACTCCTCCGGTGATGAAAGCACCCCAAGTATAGGGAACCCTTCAGGCTTTACATTGCAGCAGAGGAAGGAGTTATTGGTGCTGTTCTGACTCAAGAAACCAAAGGAAAAGAGCATGCCATCACTTATTTGAGCCGCCGCTTACTGTACGCCGAGACAAGGTATACATTTGTTGAAAGATTATGTCTATGTTTATATTATGCTTGCACAAAATTGAGACATTATTTAGTGCCGAGTGCTTGCGTAGTAGCTTGTCAAACCGACGTCATTAAGTACATGCTGCATAGGCCAATTCTTAGTGGTAGAATTGGCAAGTGGGCTTATGCTTTGATTGAATATGATTTGGCCTATGAATCTCTAAAATCCATGAAAGGCCAAACCGTTGCTAATTTTATTGTTGAACATCGGATTGATGACAAGCATGACATTGATATAAACCTTGTCTCATTAATACCGTGGAGATTATATTTTGATGGTTCAGTTTGTAGCAATGGCCAAGGTGTTGGTATTGTTTACATATCTCCGCATGGTGCTATTTTTGAAGCCTCATGCCGCTTAGAATATTTTTGTACAAACAATCAAGCCGAATATGAAGCATTGTTATTCGGCCTAGAGATGTTACTGAAGGAAATATGGCCTAGAGGCAATAATAAAGTTATTATTTATTTCCTTATATCATGATAAATGTTTATTATTCATGCTAGAATTGTATTAACCGGAAACATAATACATGTGTGAATACATAGACAAACAGAGTGTCACTAGTATGCCTCTACTTGACTAGCTCGTTAATCGAAGATGGTTATGTTTCCTAACCATGAACAAAAGAGTTGTTAATTGATTAACGGGATCACATCATTAGAAGAATAATGTGATTGACATGACCCATTCCATTAGCTTAGCACCCGATCGTTTAGTATGTTGCTATTGCTTTCTTCATGACTTATACATGTTCCTATGACTATGAGATTATGCAACTCCCGTTTGCCGGAGGAACACTTTGTGTGCTACCAAACGTCACAACGTAACTGGGTGATTATAAAGGAGCTCTACAGGTGTCTCCAAAGGTACATGTTGGGTTGGCATATTTCGAGATTAGGATTTTTCACTCCGATTGTCGGAGAGGTATCTCTGGGCCCTCTCGGTAATGCACATCACACAAGCCTTGCAAGCATTGCAACTAATGAGTTAGTTGTGAGATGATGTATTACGGAACGAGTAAAGAGACTTGCCGGTAACGAGATTGAACTAGGTATTGAGATACCGACGATCGAATCTCGGGCAAGTAACATACCGATGACAAAGGGAACAACATATGTTGTTATGCGGTCTGACCGATAAAAGATCTTCGTAGAATATGTAGGAGCCAATATGAGCATCCAGATTCCGCTATTGGTTATTGACCGGAGACGTGTCTCGGTCATGTCTACATTGTTCTCGAACCCGTAGGGTCCGCACGCTTAAGGTTTTGATGACAGTTATTTTATGAGTTTATGCATTTTGATGTACCGAAGTTTGTTCGGAGTCCCGGATGTGATCACGGACATGACGAGGAGTCTTGAAATGGTCGAGACATAAAGATTGATATATTTGGAAGCCTATATTTGGATATCGGAAGTGTTCCGGGTGAAATCGGGATTATACCGGAGTACCGGGAGGTTACCGGAACCCCCCGGGAGGTATATGGGCCTTAGTGGGCTTTAGTGGAAGAGAGGAGAGGTGGCCAGAGCTGGGCCACATGCCCCTCCCCCTAGTCCGAATAGGACAAGGAGAGGGTGCCGGCGCCCCCCTTCCTTCTCTCTCTCCTCTTTCCCCCCTCTCGAATCCTATTCCAACTAGGAAAGGGGGGGAATCCTACTCCCGGAGGGAGTAGGACTCCTCCTGGCGCGCCCTCTCCTGGCCGATCGCACCCCCCCCCTTGATCCTTTATATACGGAGGCAGGGGCACCCCATAGGGACACAAGTTGATCCACGTGATCATATTCTTAGCCGTGTGCGGTGCCCCCTTCCACCATAGTCCTCGATAATATTGTAGCGGTGCTTAGGCGAAGCCCTGCGACGGTAGTACATCAAGATCGTCACCACACCGTCGTGCTGACGGAACTCTTCCCCGACACTTTGCTGGATCGGAGTCCGGGGATCATCATCGAGCTGAACGTGTGCTAAAACTCGGAGGTGCCGTAGTTTCGGTGCTTGATCGGTCGGGCCGTGAAGACGTACGACTACATCAACCAAGTTGTGCTAACGCTTCCGTTATCGATCTACAAGGGTACGTAGATCATACTCTCCCCTCTCGTTGCTATGCATCACCATGATCTTGCGTGTGCATAGGAATTTTTTGAAATTACTACGTTCCCAACAGTGGTATCAGAGCCTAGGTTTTATATGTTGATGTTATATGCACGAGTAGAACACAAGTGAGTTGTGGGCGATATAAGTCATACTGCTTACCAGCATGTCATACTTTGGTTCGGCGGTATTGTTGGACGAAGCGGCCCGGACCGACATTACGCGTACGCTTACGCGAGACCGGTTCTCCCGACGTGCTTTGCACAAAGGTGGCTAGCGGGTGACAGTTTCTCCAACTTTAGTTGAACGAAGTGTGGCTACGCCCGGTCCTTGCGAAGGTTAAAACAGCACCAACTTGACAAACTATTGTTGTGGTTTTGATGCGTAGGTAAGATTGGTTCTTGCTTAAGCCCGTAGCAGCCACATAAAACTTGCAACAACAAAGTAGAGGACGTCTAACTTGTTTTTGCAGGGCATGTTGTGATGTGATATGGTCAAGACATGATACTAAATTTTATTGTATGAGATGATCATGTTTTGTAACCGAGTTATCGGCAACTAGCAGGAGCCATATGGTTGTCGCTTTATTATATGCAATGCAATCGCGCTGTAATGCTTTACTTTATCACTAAGCGGTAGCGATAGTCGTGGAAGCATAAGATTGGTGAGACGACAACGATGCTATGATGGAGATCAAGGTGTCGCGCCGGTGACGATGGTGATCACGACGGTGCTTCGAAGATGGAGATCACAAGCACAAAATGATGATGGCCATATCATATCACTTATATTGATTGCATGTGATGTTTATCTTTTATGCATCTTATCTTGCTTTGATTGACGGTAGCATTTTAAGATGATCTCTCACTAATTATCAAGAAGTGTTCTCCCTAAGTATGCACCGTTGCGAAAGTTCTTCGTGCTGAGACACCACGTGATGATCGGGTGTGATAGGCTCTACGTTCAAATACAACAGGTGCAAAACAGTTGCACACGCAGAATACTCAGGTTATACTTGACGAGCCAAGCATATACAGATATGGCCTCGGAACACGGAGACCGAAAGGTCGAGCGTGAATCATATAGTAGATATGATCAACATAGTGATGTTCACCAATGAAACTACTCCATCTCACGTGATGATCGGACATGGTTTAGTTGATTTGGATCATGTGATCACTTAGAGGATTAGAGGGATGTATATCTAAGTGGGAGTTCTTAAGTAATATGATTAAATTGAACTTAAATTTATCATGAACTTAGTCCTGGTAGTATTTTGCAAATTATGTTGTAGATCAATAGCTCGCGTTGTTGCTTCCCTGTGTTTATTTTGATATGTTCCTAGAGAAAATTGTGTTGAAAGATGTTAGTAGCAATGATGCGGATTGGATCCATGATCTGAGGTTTATCCTCATTGCTGCACAGAAGAATTATGTCCTTGATGCACCGCTAGGTGATGGACCTATTGCAGGAGCAGATGCAGACATTATGAACGTTTGGCTAGCTCAATATGATGACTACTTGATAGTTTAGTGCACCATGCTTAATGGCTTAGAATCGGGACTTCAAAGACGTTTTGAACGTCATGGAGCATATGAGATGTTCCAGGAGTTGAAGTTAATATTTCAAGCAAATACCCGAGTTGAGAGATATGAAGTCTCCAACAAGTTCTATAGCTAAAAGATGGAGGAGAATCGCTCAACTAGTGAGCATGTGCTCAGATTGTCTGAGTACTACAATCGCTTGAATCAAGTGGGAGTTAATCTTCCAGATAAGATAGTGATTGACAGAATTCTCTATTCACCATCACCAAGTTAGTAGAACTTCGTGATGAACTATGATATGCAAGGGATAACGGAAACGATTCCCAAGCTCTTCGTAATGCGGAAATTGACGAAGGTAGAAATCGAGAAAAACATCAAGTGTTGATGGTAGACAAGACCACTAGTTTCAAGAAAAGGGCAGAGGGAAGAAGGGGAACTTCAAGAAGAACAGCAAGCAAGTTGCTGCTCAAGTGAAGAAGCCCAAGTCTAGTCCTAAGCCTGAGACTAAGTGCTTCTACTGCAAAGGGACTGGTCACTGGAAGCGGAACTACCCCAAGTGATTGGCGGATAAGAAGGATGGCAAAGTGAACATAAGTATATTTGATATACATGTTATTGATGTGTACTTTACTAGTGTTTATAGCAACCCATCAGTATTTGATACTAGTTCAGTTGCTAAGATTAGTAACTCGAAACGGGAGTTGCAGAATAAACAGAGACTAGTTAAGGGTGAAGTGACGATGTGTGTTGGAAGTGGTTCCAAGATTGATATGATCATCATCACACACTCCCTATAATTTCGGGATTAGTGTTGAACCTAAATAAGTATTATTTGGTGTTTGCGTTGAGCATGAATATGATTTGATCATGTTTATTGTAATACGGTTATTCATTTAAGTAAGAGAATAAATTGTTGTTCTGTTTATAGGAATAAAACCTTATATGGTTACACACCCAATGAAAATAGTTCACTGGATCTCGATCATAGTGATACACATAATCATAATATTGAAACCAAAAGATGCAAAGTTAATAATGATAGTGCAACTTATTTGTGGCACTGCCGTTTAGGTCATATTGGTGTAAAGCGCATGAAGAAACTCCATGCTGATGGGCTTTTGGAATCACTTGATTATGAATCAGTTGATGCTTGCGAACCATGCCTCATGGGCAAGATGACTAAGACTCCGTTCTTTGGAACAATGGAGCGAGCAACAGATTTGTTGGAAATCATACATACTGATGTATGTGGTCCGATGAATATTGAGGCTCGCGATAGGTATCATTATTTTCTGTTCTTCACAGATAATTTGAGCAGATGTGAGTATATCTGCTCGATGAAACATAAGTCTGAAACATTTGAAAAGTTCAAAGAATTTCAGAGTGAAGTGGAAAATCATCGTAACAAGAAAATAAAGTTTCTACGATCTGATCGTGGAGAAGAGTATTTGAATTACGAGTTTGGTCTTCAGTTAAAACAATGTGAAATAGTTTCACTACTCACGCCACTTGGAACACCACAGTGTAATGGTGTGTTCGAACGTCGTAATCGTACTTTATTTGATATGGTGCGATCTATGATGTCTCTTACACGCTATTGTTTTAGGGTTATGCATTAGAGACAGCTACATTCACGTTAAATAGGGCACCATCTAAATCCGTTTGAGATGACACCGTATGAACTATGGTTTAGCAAGAAACCTAAGCTGTCGTTTTTTAAAGTTTGAGGTTGCAATGCTTATGTGAAAAAGTTTCAACTTGATAAGCTCAAACCTAAATCGGATAAGTGCGTCTTCATAGGATATCCAAAGGAAACTATTGGATACACCTTCTATCACAGATCCGAAGGCAAGACTTTTTGTTGCTAAATTCGGAAACTTTCTAGAGAAGGTGTTTCTCTCGAAAGAAGTGAGTAGGAGGAAAGTAGAAAACTTGATAAGGTAATTGTACCTTCTCCCTTATTGGAAAGTAGTTCATCACAGAAATCTGTTCTTGTGACTACTACACCAATTAGTGAGGAAGCTAATGATGATGATCATGTAACTTCAGATCAAGTTACTACCGAATCTCATAGGTAAACCAGAGTGAGATCTGCACCAGAGTGGTACGGTAATCATGTTCTGCAAGTCATGTTACTAGACCATGACGAACTTGCGAACTATGAGGAAGCGATGATGAGCCCAGATTCCGCGAAATGGTTTGAGGCCATGAAATCTGAGATATGATCCATGTATGAGAACAAAGTATAGACTTTGGTGGATTTGCCTAATGATCGGCAAGCCATAGAAAATAAATGGATCTTCAAGAGGAAGATGGACGCTGATAGTAGTGTTACTATCTACAAAGCTAGACTTGTCGAAAAAGGTTTTGACAAAGTTCAAGGTGTTGACTACGATGAAATTTTCTCACTCGTAGCGATGCTTAAGTCTGTCCAAATCATGTTAGCAATTGCCGCATTTTTATGAAATCTGGCAAATGGATAAACAAAACTACATTCCTTAATGGATTTAAAGAAGAGTTGTATATGATGCAACCAGAAGGTTTTTGTCAATCCTAAAGGTGCTAACAAAATATGCAAGCTCCAGCGATCCATCTATGGACTGGTGCAAGCATCTCGGAGTTGGAATATACGCTTTGATAAGTTGATCAAAGCATATAGTTTTATACAGACTTGCGGTGAAGCCTATATTTACAAGAAAGTGAGTGGGAGCACTACAACATTTCTGATAAGTATATGTGTATGACATATTCTTGATCGGAAATAATGTAGAATTATTCTGCAAAGCATAAAGGAGTGTTTAAAAGGATTTTTTTTCAAAGAAAACCTCGGTGAAGCTGCTTACATATTAAGCATCAAAATCTGTAGAGATAGATCAAGACACTTGATAAGTTTTTTCAATGAGTACATACCTTGATAATATTTTGAAGTAGTTCAAAAATGGAACAGTCAAAGAAAGAGTTCTTGGCTGTGTTACAAGGTATGAAATTGAGTAAGACTCAAAGCCCGACCACGGCAGAAGATAGAAAGAGAATGAAAGTCATTCCCTATGCCTCAGACATAGGTTCTATAAAATGCCATGCTGTGTACCAGATCTATTGTATACCCTACACTGTGTTAAGCAAGGGAGTACAATAGTGATCTAAGAGTAGATTACTGGGCAGCGGTCAAAATTATCCTTAGTGGAATAAGGAAATATTTCTCAATTATGGAGGTGACAAAAAGGTTCGTCGTAAAAAGTTACATCGATGCAAGTTTTGACACAGATCTGGATGACTCTAAGTCTCAATCTAGATACATATTGAAAGTGGGAGCAATTAGCTAGAGTAGCTCCATGCAGAGCATTGTAGACATAGAATTCACAAAATACTTACGGATCTGTATGTGACAGACCCGTTGACTAATATTATCTCACAAGCAAAACATGATCACACCTTAGTACTCTTTGGGTGTTAATCACATAAACGATGTGAACTAGATTATTGACTCTAGTAAACCCTTTGGGTATAGGTCACATGACGATGTGAATTATGGGTGTTAATCACATGGTGATGTGAACTATTAGTGTTGAATCACATGGCGATGTGAACTAGATTATTGACTCTAGTGCAAGTGGGAGACTGAAGGAAATATGCCCTAGAGGCAATAATAAAGTTATTATTTATTTCCTTATATCATGATAAATGTTTATTATTCATGCTAGAATTGTATTAACCGGAAACATAATACATGTGTGAATACATAGACAAACAGAGTGTCACTAGTATGCCTCTACTTGACTAGCTCGTTAATCGAAGATGGTTATGTTTCCTAACCATGAACAAAAGAGTTGTTAATTGATTAACGGGATCACATCATTAGAAGAATAATGTGATTGACATGACCCATTCCATTAGCTTAGCACCCGATCGTTTAGTATGTTGCTATTGCTTTCTTCATGACTTATACATGTTCCTATGACTATGAGATTATGCAACTCCCGTTTGCCGGAGGAACACTTTGTGTGCTACCAAACGTCACAACGTAACTGGGTGATTATAAAGGAGCTCTACAGGTGTCTCCAAAGGTACATGTTGGGTTGGCATATTTCGAGATTAGGATTTTTCACTCCGATTGTCGGAGAGGTATCTCTGGGCCCTCTCGGTAATGCACATCACACAAGCCTTGCAAGCATTGCAACTAATGAGTTAGTTGTGAGATGATGTATTACGGAACGAGTAAAGAGACTTGCCGGTAACGAGATTGAACTAGGTATTGAGATACCGACGATCGAATCTCGGGCAAGTAACATACCGATGACAAAGGGAACAACGTATGTTGTTATGCGGTCTGACCGATAAAAGATCTTCGTAGAATATGTAGGAGCCAATATGAGCATCCAGATTCCGCTATTGGTTATTGACCGGAGACGTGTCTCGGTCATGTCTACATTGTTCTCGAACCCGTAGGGTCCGCACGCTTAAGGTTTTGATGACAGTTATTTTATGAGTTTATGCATTTTGATGTACCGAAGTTTGTTCGGAGTCCCGGATGTGATCACGGACATGACGAGGAGTCTTGAAATGGTCGAGACATAAAGATTGATATATTTGGAAGCCTATATTTGGATATCGGAAGTGTTCCGGGTGAAATCGGGATTATACCGGAGTACCGGGAGGTTACCGGAACCCCCCGGGAGGTATATGGGCCTTAGTGGGCTTTAGTGGAAGAGAGGAGAGGTGGCCAGGGCTGGGCCGCGCGCCCCTCCCCCCTAGTCCGAATAGGACAAGGAGAGGGTGCCGGCGCCCCCCTTCCTTCTCTCCCTCCTCTTTCCCCCCTCCCGAATCCTATTCCAACTAGGAAAGGGGGGGAATCCTACTCCCGGAGGGAGTAGGACTCCTCCTGGCGCGCCCTCTCCTGGCCGGCCGCACCCCCCCTTGATCCTTTATATACGGAGGCAGGGGCACCCCATAGGGACACAAGTGATCCACGTGATCATATTCTTAGCCGTGTGCGGTGCCCCCTTCCACCATAGTCCTCGATAATATTGTAGCGGTGCTTAGGCGAAGCCCTGCGACGGTAGTACATCAAGATCGTCACCACGCCATCGTGCTGACGGAACTCTTCCCCGACACTTTGCTGGATCGGAGTCCAGGGATCGTCATCGAGCTGAACGTGTGCTAAAACTCGGAGGTGTCGTAGTTTCGGTGCTTGATCGGTCGGGCCGTGAAGACGTACGACTACATCAACCACGTTGTGCTAACGCTTCCGTTGTCGATCTACAAGGGTACGTAGATCACACTCTCCCCTCTCGTTGCTATGCATCACCATGATCTTGCGTGTGCGTAGGATTTTTTTGAAATTACTACGTTCCCAACAGTTACTTGCTGTAGGTGTTACACATATTGAAGCTTATGGTGATTCGTTATTAGTAGCGCAACAAATATCCAAAGTCTTTCAATGTTTTGACGAATCTCTTAATGTTTATCTTGATAAATGTCTAGATATAATTTCTGCTCTAGATTATTTTAGCATTGCTCATATATCTAGACATGACAATTGGAAAGCAAATGAGTTGGCACAACAAGCATCCGGCTATCATGTTGATCGTGGCATGTTTCATATTTCTGAAAAGCCGATGTCTAGTCTTGCCAACATAAGGGAGGCCGAACCGGAGCCCGCCGTTTCGGCCACTAATGAAATATTCAATGCAGGAGAAAATCAAGACTGGAGGAAACCCATCATTGATTATTTGTGTGATCCTAATAGAAGGGTGCACAGGGTTGTTCGGCGTATGGCTTTCAAATACACAATGAGAGATGATGGTCTCTATCGCCGAACGGTTGATGATGTTCTTTTAAAGTGCTTGGACGAGGACCAAGCAAGAATTGCTATGGGAGAGATCCATGAAGGTATTTGTGGCACTCATCAGTCGGCTCCCAAGATGAAATGGTTACTACAACGTGCTGGGTTTTATTGGCCATCTATGATTAATGATTGCTTCAGATATTATAAAGGGTGTGAAGCTTGTCAAAAATTTGGTGATATTCGGTTGGCTCCTGCTGCTATGTTACATCCCATTATCAAGTCGTGGCCTTTCAGAGGATGGGGTTTAGACTTTATTGGACAAATTCATCCGTCTTCCTCAAAGGGGCATCGGTTCGTATTGGTGGCAACCGATTATTTCACTAAATGGTCTGAAGCAGTACCTCTCAAGAACATGACACATACGGAGGTGATTAAATTCATAACCGAGCACATTATTCATAGATTCGGCATTCCTCAAACATTGACTACAGATCAAGACTCCTCTTTCATGTCACACCAAGTTAGAGAATTTGCCGAATCTTATAACATAAAATTGCTCAATTCATCTCCATATTATGCCCAAGCCAATGGACAAGCTGAGTCTAGCAATAAAATTTTAATCAAGCTCATCAAGAAGAAGGTTGAGGATAATCCAAGGAGATGGCATGAGTTGTTGTCTGAAGCTTTGTGGGCACATAGGATCTCAAGGCATGGTGCTACGAAGGTAACTCCATATGAGCTAGTATATGGTCAAGAGGCTGTTTTACCGGTGGAGGTAAATTTGAATGCTTTGAGAATAGCCAAGCAAAATGATTTATCGGCTGTAGACTTTTATAACTTAATGATGGATAACATTGACGAAGTTGCCGATAAACGTTTGACTGCTTTGAAGGCCATAGAGAGAGACAAGTTGAGGGTGGCAAGAGCTTACAATAAGAAAGTCAAGTTGAAGAATTTTCAAGTTGGTGATCTCGTATGGAAAGTGATTCTACCGATTGGTTCAAAAGATAGAAAATTTGGAAAGTGGTCTCCAAGTTGGGAAGGTCCTTTTAGGATCGCAAGAGTAGTTCCCGGAAATTCATATTTGGTGGAATCCATACAAGGGGCGTTGTTACCTCGAGCTCTCAATGGCAAGTACTTGAAGAAATACCACTCGAGTGTGTGGCAAGAAGCCTAAATAGGCAATGGCCGATACATAATTATCGCCCTAAGAAAAATAAATGGCCGATACATAATTATCGCCCTAAGAAAAATAAATGGCCGATACATAATTATCGCCCAAAGAAAAATAAATGGTAGATACATAATTATCGCCCAAAGAAAAATAAATGGCCGATGGGGTGTTGACATCGTCCTTAGAACAAACACAGTACAAGTTATTTTTCGGCACACAAGCTTTGCCGAAAAACAGGGGGGCATGTGTTGACACCAGATTTTGGCATGGTTAAGAATCCGGGTTCGTATGCAAAAGTTAGATGCACCACTTCGCGGGCCGGCCCTGAGTGAGAAAGTATTTGGCCTTTGCCGGCTGAATGAAAACTCTTGCCGGGGTGGAAACCTTGTCAGGGAGGAACCCTTGCCGGAATACAAACCTTGCCGGAGTGAAACCTTGCCGGAGTACAAACCTTGCCGGGTAGAAACATTGTCGGTGTGGAAAGCTTACTCGGATGGAAAACTTGCCGGGTTGGAGGCTGTGATAGTCAATCGGACGAGAAGTTGAAGATGGGCTCAAAAGGTTATTCAGATGATCTCGGATGGAAAAACGTTCAACATGAAAGTTGTTCGTCTCGTCGAAACGATCGATTTTGATATAAAGATCGTCCTAATCCAAATTCGTATGCAAAAGTTATGGCCGCTACAAGATGCTGCTACAGTAGATGGCCGGACACTCCGGAGGCAACCCTTCGGATTCCATATTTTTCTGCTGTAGGCCGGACACTCCGGGCATGTCCGTCCGGGGTTTGGATTTTTCTGCTGCAGACTTCGGAAAACAGCCAAAAACTCTCTCAAGATGGCCTCTAATCAAAAAACGTTCAACATG
Source organism: Triticum aestivum (assembly GCF_018294505.1). Classification (NCBI taxonomy): domain Eukaryota; kingdom Viridiplantae; phylum Streptophyta; class Magnoliopsida; order Poales; family Poaceae; genus Triticum; species Triticum aestivum. The sequence goes on from NC_057812.1 coordinate 576,991,348, forward strand.
AAAGTTGTTCGTCTCGTCGAAACGGTCAAGATTGCTTTTGGGCACGTTTTCATCCAAGATCGTTTACTTCCTCAAAAGTGACCCGCCAGGTGCTGCCAGGTTGTAAACCGAACAGTTTTGGAAAGTCCGGATTCCGAGTTGGACCCAAACTAGGGTTTTGGACGTGAATTCTAACCTTTCCTTGCACGGAAAGTCCATCCGCCTCTTATATACCCAAGGGGTGACGGCCAATTGAATAACACACAATCGAACAAATCAATATACTACTTTTTCATCTACGTTTTATCTCTCCACCGTTTTTCTCTCTCGTTCTTCGCTGTTCTTCGTGTTTGAGAGCTGCGAATCCTGAGGCTCTAGGGGCGAGCGAATTGACCTAGGGCATCCCATAGCCGCCGCACTCCCTGACGGGATCCCTCCCGGGTGTGTGGGGTTTTCGGGTCTGCAAAAGCGCCCGTCGACTGTCTTGCGTATCGCGCTGTCGGTCGGGTCTCCTTCGACGTGAGCTGCGGTGCATCACCCCCGGCGTCGAGGGTACACGTGACGTGTTCGTGTGTCAACAAATAGCTACTCTCCACTAGTAGATTTCTTTCAGCATGTGCGCTTCTACATCACGTCAATTATTGATAGACCGTTGGATCGAAACCGTGTGACATCCTCAAGTCATGCATACACTCATAAGTTGCAATTTTGCATTAATGTATCCATGCAAACCATGCCACGTCATCAAGTTATGCATGTCAGATACAAGTTAAACTTTTTTGGGGGTTGAGTTATCTATGCTCATGGACAATATACGACTATATGTGTTGGACGCTTGGAGCAAAAGTGTATGGTTCATGCCTCATTTTTTTTAAGACAGCGTCACATTAAGGTTAATTCAAATGTTTTATATTTTAACACATTATTTTGCCACATACTTCACATGCTTTATCTGTCTCGTACATTGTTTTTTCATTAGGTTTATTTGTTTCTAAAACATCTATTTATACGTTTATGTCAACATGCTAATGTGCGGGGCATTATCTAGTTCAGCGGCTTCAGTGTGCACCTAGCGGCACAAGAAAGATTTCCCAGAGACACAAAACTGGGAATCTGTAAATCAACTTGTGCCGAGAAGCCATATCAAGGGCAAAAGAATCTCCACAGTATCAGTATCAGTATCAGACCATGAGGCCAAACCTGGAAAAAAGGGGCCGTGTAACCTGTCCCTTCCCTAACCATCTACTACTTATTATTCTGAGTGTCCGAGTGATGATGATGATGCTCCATTTCCTCTCCTTTTTCTTCTTCTACTACTAGCTTCTTTTTTGTTCTCTGTTTTGTAACGTGCTTCCCCCATCCGCCTCTGACCTACGCTTGCCTAGCTTGGACGTCACCAAGATAGACGGACGGAGCGGCGATCATCCTCGGTCCCGTTTTGTTCCGTCGCTGGCGATTCTCGACCCCTCGGGCGGCGTCGTCGTCGGACAACTCATCTGTCTTTTCTTCTCGAGGGAGAAGGCCGTGTGTGCTGGTCTCGATAAGCCTACCACCATTTTCCAGGAGCAGGGTCAGATATATACCCTTTTGGAACCGGCGCAAAGGGCCAAGAGAAACCGCAGCGACGGAGCATTTGGGAGCATGCAAACTCTTCCCAAACACGGCCGTGTCCATCCGAACGACAAGGGAAGCCGCGGCACGCACGCCTGTGGGATGTTCCAGAACTATGGTAATAATTATGTCTGATCATTTCACTAACATAGAATTTCGGGTCTCCGCCACTGATCTCACACATGGCCTTGTGTGTCCCATTGAAAAGGATTGATATGCTAAATTATTATGCTTCGTGTTCTTGATAAGCATGGCCGGTTCGTTTTTGCGCCTTGTGTGCACACACTTCGCACGCAACGCAAGCATGATGACTCAATAAAATACAACTATATTGCGACTTTGAATCGGGTATCTGCCATCACTTGTCGCGACGCGTAATTTTCTCCCTGCCAGATGGTAAAATTCTAGGCCGGATAAGATCTACTCCATCATTTTCTACCGCCCTTCCAGTAATTTGGACTGGGTTGAGGTTAACGGTGAGAATTTGTGGCCAAAAATGGTTTCGACACGCGAACACGATAGTTAACCATCCCGCGTGGATTCGTCCCGACCGCCGCCGGTTCCTCTTGTGTCTCGTCTTATTGCCAATATTTGAGGTCGCCACTCGCCAGCCACCGGCGGTCACGAGGCATCTCCTCGCTTGCCCTCACTTTGTCGGCTCTCTTCCTGTCGCCGCTCCGAGGAAAATATAACGTGTGCCGAGAATTGTGTGATGGCGCGGAGATTTGTCGGGAAAATATATCATGTAGGAGCTTTTGGTAGCTTTTGGCGGTGGCCTCGGAGCGTGGCATTTGGATTGTGCTTTTGAACTTCATTGGTTGGATCAAGCGACTATAGATATTGAGGCATCTTCAAGCACTGACCTCATTTTCGGGATGCAATTTTGATTTCGCCTTTCTTGGTTTGATCTGGCAACAATCATGAACATACATGGGCCATCTACTTCCCGGAGGCATTGTTATCGATGTTCGATACTGGAAATCATGCCAGTCCGACATATAAAGGTATAGTGGTGTCTCGTCACTAGTACCTTCTCTATATAGTAAAAAGTCCCGGTCTGATCTTTTTTTTTTGAAGTAAAACACCATCTTTATTTATTAGTAATAATGATTACATCGTTTATAAGAAAATTTACAATATCGTTCATAGGTTCCTCAAATCAATCCCTTGTCTCAGAAAATTTAGCTACTCTAGCAAATTCATGAGCTACTTTATTTTTCTTTCTATTACAATGTTCAAATCTAACTAACAGATAATCACAAGCCATAAAATAACAATCATCAAACACAGCTGCCACCGCTCCTGCTGTATGTCCTTCATTCTTCATCGCGTCAATTACTTTCATATTGTCGGAGTTAATAACAAGTCGGTTGCTTCCCGCCTTTTGTGCAAGTAATAAGCCAAAACGTAGTGCCATGGCTTCCGCTGTTAAAACATCTGCACACCAATCCATCTTCCAATTCCCTCCAACAATAAATCTTCATTTATTATCTCTAAGTACAGCTCCCGATGTGCCTCTAAGCATGTCTTGATCGAAAGAAGCATCGACATTTAATTTCACAAAACCTAGAGGGGGTCTCGTCCATCCCTCTATTCTATTTGTTGCCTTGGAGGATTGGGCAATAACATAGTTTGTTGTTATAGCACGGACTCCCATCGAAATTTGATATGCATCTTGGGTCTTCCCCTGATGGACTAGCGAACGTCTTTCCCATCATAAATACTAGGCTAATATAGCGATCAGTTCGCGAACATTCTATATGCCCATTGTAGATAGCTCGTGTTCTGGTATAAGAAGTAGAAATTCGAGTACAACCTCTCCCGCACGATCGACCGGGCAAGCATTTTTAATGGCTTCGTGCAATCCCAGTTTCTCCCACACCTCTTTTGCCTTTTGACACAAAAATAATAAGTGTTTAGTATCGTCATGCCCGTTCGAACATGATGGGCAGGTGGGCGAAACTTTCATATGTCTATTAGCAAGTGTAACACGACACAGGAGGGTCCATGTATGGTCGCCAAATAAAGATCTTCACTTTTGCTGGACAAGATAATTTCCAAATCTTGCTCCAAATAGTATTGACATTTATTCCTCTCATGCCATCTGAGTGTTGCAATTTCCTCCCATGTTGTGTTTTCCATTCCTCCAGATAAGCAGAACGAACCGTGAACAGTCCATTCTTTGTAAAACTCCAAGCTATGAAATCCGACATGTTATACGTGGGGAGGGGGGTCGTAAGCACCCTCTGGACATCAAATTGGCCATAACGTTTGTCTTACCAAATCTTCATCCCAACAATTGTTGATTGGATCTATAAGATCAACAACTTTTGTCCCGGTCTGATCTTCACTAGGTTGGTTCCGACATGTCGGTGTACATTGAACATCTCCTTGAAGGCGTTATCTTGAAACTAGCAGTCTGATCGGCAAGGTGAATGTCTTAGGTCTTGACTTCACTAGTTGGGCGTGGCTTTGTAGTTGGCGATGTTGTAGATTTTTTTCATTTTTCATTTACTTGTTGTTATGGTTGCTTTGTTTGGGCCACGTTTCGACCATCCATTTGATTGTTGTTGTAACTTAATTTGTCGGTATTAATTCTTTTGGCCTCATCTGAAATGAACTTTAAAAAGTGTGCACAAAGAAGAACACACGAGAAATCTCAAGGACGACGTCACAGAAGACCACACTATTCTTTGACAAGCATCGGCATGACTTTTTAGACTCGGCGAAAGTAACACTCATCTCCTAGCTTATTGGATTAGTTGTGACTGCGAATTTATGGCGCAAAGCGCACTGGTAAAAGCATCATTCATCTCGTTTGTCCTAAAAGACATGACTTATGCCTACGAAATTTGGCGAAAGCTTGTGTTCCCTTTATGTGTGTTCATTTATGTCCTTTTTTGTCCGCTGTTGAGCTTTTCCGTTCATTCATTTTTAGTCACACGCTATATTGTGTCGAGAAGCATCTAACAAACGCACAACCACGTGTATTTATTAAAAAAAGACATATATTGGAGAGTAGATTCTCTAAGCTTGGTAACCAACAAAGTCGCTAGACATATGTGTCATCTACCGTTAACGCGATGTTATCAATAGATATGGCGTCTATTATAGAAACGCTGTTATGTCTTGATGAGGCACATGAGGTAAAAATGTGTGCGCTGCTGACCAATGAGTACAACTACCCACAAAAACCCGTCTAATGAGCGAACATATCAATCCCAAAAGTTTTAGGCAAATGCGTTGCCAAAAAGGTTCATCTCAGCTTTGTTGGTTGTGATGCTACATGGTCCATTGTACCATACAAAAGAAAACGGATGGCAATAACGTGAAGGCCCAACACTCGGAAAGTTTAAGCCCATTTGTAGCATGAGCTTACCTTTTCCTTTTATATTAAACATCACGAGCTTAGTTTGTTCCTTGTTGATCTTGAAACATCATGAGCTTTTATTGTTGTTGCGGGGGTTAAACATGAGTGCATCACGACCTTAGCCTCTTAGGAGAAAAAGGTGAGAAAATGGGCGCCTGATATATAACACAACAGGATGCCCGTCAGAGCAACCTTTTTAGTTTTTACCCGCAATTGCCAATAAAGGGACGTCGCAGGCATCCCAACCCAAAACTAACCCTTCTTGCTGTTGCACCGATCCAGGTGTCCAAGCCAAAGCCGTATGCGCTAACCACGTACGTACTTGTCTGCAATGCTATCTCTATGCCTACGTGTATCAGCTAATGACGACGAAGATTTAGACCTATCTGACATAGGCGTTCTGCGCTCGAGTTCATGATTCAGTCACCGAGTTGATGATGTTTCTGGCTTGGACTCATGGGCACGTGTACCTGAAGGCCGAACTCGGTGACCGGATCACACAGGCCGTCGGCAATCGGCAATCGGCGGTCGGCAGTGCACGCGGACGCAAACGGGGATGCCAGGACAAGTCGGTTTTGCGCTCAGGCGGTTGGTGCTTCTATTGCGCGTTTTTGTTTTGAATTTGGTTTTCGCAGTTGAACACTGTATCGCCGGTAAATACACGACGTGTCTCTGACCTCAAACAAAATATGTTCGGAAAGTCTTTAACACTCCCAGATGGTGCAAACCGAGGTCAGAAGCACCGGATGCAGTGCCGGCACACCATTTCCTGGCGAATTTTCTCAAGTTCCTCAGCGGCTCCGGGCACGTGAGCTAACTGCACAATCCCACATGTAGTGGCAGTCCCACACATATGACAGACAGAATGACTCGCTCGTTCAGGGCTTCAGGCATGGTGAAGTGGACAAGAACGCATCACAGAACAGCCCACGTCTTGGATGCCAGACCGTAGGATTTTCTTTTACTTGATGCGGGTGGTCACCGCCCAATAGGATTTTCTTTTACTTGATGCGACGACGCCGGCGTTAAAACTCTGCGGCTCTGTTCTTGCCGGTTGACCGCGTTGGTCTGTGCTATCTCCCTTCCTCCATGGCCCCGTCGCCTTTTGCGGACCGATTTTTGCAGATCGGCCGGCACGGGGAGCACTCCAGATGTGGTCGGGGGTGCGGCACGACTATACTCTAGGAAGCATGCCAGCTTGGTGCGAATCGCGATGGTCCTCGCGCCGCTGCGTGCAGCGCTGCACTTGTCAGCCAGGCCACCCCTTCCCCAATCATGCAATCATGCAGCCGTGCCCATCTCATCTCATCACGCTCCCCTGCCTTCCTTCCCTTTGCCTTTCTAGGTACAGAATTCATGGCATTGCTTGGTGACTTTAGGAGTTTGGCGCAAGAAATTTCAGAGCCATGCTGATCTCCATCACCTTTCACACCCCTGCAACACGAATTTTTCCAATATCCGGTGACAAAACGGCCGATTTATTCGATTTTTTGTCGAAAGAGACCATCTGCCCAACAAAATTGCCAAAAAAAACCCGTTTTGAATGAAAGTGACAAAAAAGACCCCCTGCGCCGTGGGGGCGGGCGCGCCGGGCTACACGTGGCACCTGCCGCCACGGTGCGAGGCGCCTGCCGCCACGGCGCCAGGCGGCAGGCCGGTGATTACGTGAATTGGCACGAGCAACGGAACGGGATGGCAGTGTGGGGCCCTGCCGCCTCAGGTGGTGGCGGCAACACTGTAGCAGCAGGCCCTGCCGCCTGGGGGGCTGGCGGCAGGCCTGTGCGCTGCGTACCGCCGTTTCCCATGCCGCTCGTCGCTTTCCCCCACTGCGTTTAATTCGTTTCATTGTGTTCGACGGGGCCAAACAGCAACGGCAGCCCGTCCTGCAAATTATCTGCTCCCAATGCATTACTAGCAGTAGTAGCTGTGCGTGTGCTGTGTATGACCCGTTTTCCCCATCGGAGAATGTTGTTGTTGCCTAACCCAGAAAAACGACGAGCGGCATGTGAAACAGCGAACGAAACGGCAGCGTGCAGTGCACAGGCCTGCCGCCAGCCCTCCAAGCGGCACCACCTAAGGCCACCACCTAAGGCGGCCGTGCCCCACACTGCCATCCCGTTCGGTTGCTCGCGCCGATTCCCGTAATCACCGGCCTGGCGCCTTGGCGGCAGGGGCTGCCGCCTCCCACCGTGGCGGTAGGTGCCACGTGTCGCCCGGCGCGCCTGCCGCCACGGCCAGGGGTCTTTTTTGTCACTTTCATCCAGAGGGGGTCTTTTTTGACCATTTTGTTGGGCAGATGGTCTCTTTCGACAAAAATTCGATTTATTCAGTTGGTAAGCTTTAAGCATGAACTTGGCGATCCAACAAAATTTAGGGCTGCTAGAACAGTTTATACTGTCGCGGCATATATAGTCAACAAAGGAAGCCGCAAGGTGCAACAATCTAATCTTAGAAATGCATCATCATCATCGATGAACGAAGCTATCATCAACTTGGTGCTTTAAGCGAATGGAATGCAATGAATTATGACTGAGAACAATTCAACAATGAGATTTACACGGATGAGGATGTCTATCTTCTCTATACAAAATTCTCACCTTTGCAGATTGACACCAGGGTTGTTGCAGTAGCACACAATCTGCCATGCCGTCCGGGTTGCGGTTTCGCTTTCCTCCCATCTCTATCACCTCACAAGCTCCAAATCATGAGCTGTTTGTTAGGTTCACATTCACAACATGAGGGATGCCCCTGCCAAGCTTCATGGACGGCCAACAGGAATGCTATACACCAGTCCGTTCTCTGATGTTTTGTCATGCTCATGCCATATTCACACACCCACATTGCCAATGGTTCTCTTCTCGAACTCCCGCACCGCGTTCGCGAGGCGCTTCATGCTGTCGTCGTGGTACCAGGGCGTCTTCTCGGACCACATCACGCCACCTTTCGGCGGCACCGGCACAAGCTCGCGGCATAACTCGCCGGGAACGTTGATGGTGTTGTGGTAGTGGTAGTACCGGATGAGGTGCTCCGTCTTGTGAGTGGTGTTGCCGATAACGTTCTCGGACATGTGCACGCCCGTGGCGTATGCGTTCTTGGCCTGGATCGCGTACTTCCTGTCGCGCCTCACCCCGGTGATCGAATTCCGGAACACCAGCTTCTCAAACCCCCATTGTCTGCAAAAATGGTGAGCAAGAGGAGTCAGTCTTTCACATATACACCATGCATTCTGACAAATGTAAAACAAGTAACACAACTAGGACTGCATGGAAAATGAAAACCAAGAACACTCAAATTCGTGGTACATTTCAGATATACCACGAATTCGGAATCTTTAGAAGCAACATTATGACCAAATGGGCACTTTTAGTCGATGGAAAATGACACATGAAAGTTCCTAATTGGGTAATTCCAGTGCAAAAAATGTCACATCAACATGCCAAATTCAAACGATGCAGCAATTTTGGTTTGCGAAAAAGGAGTAACATTTGTCCACTAAGCTAAACAAACTCTGTGCAGGAAACGGTCACCTACTTGGAGTAGTCGGCCTCGGAATCGTTGGCGCCCCGCGCGCACAGCCTGCTCGACATGGGGTTCTGCTCGATGGTGAACTGCGTGTAGGGGTCGAGCTCGGCGAGCACGCCGTCGAGCGTCCGGCCGTCGGGCAGGAAGATGTACTCGTCGACGTCGAAGAAGAAGGTCCACCTGGCGGCGTGGCGGTACCGGTGGAGGCAGTCGTTGACGACGAGGAACTGGTTGTGGTACCAGCCGTCGTAGTCGGCCTGGGCGCGCACGTCCTGCAGCGTGGCGCGGCCGGCGCGCACCCAGGGCTCCAGCGCCGCGCGCACGGCGGGGCCGACGCCGCCGGCGTCGTGGAAGACGAAGTGCGAGCGGGGGCCGAAGAAGCGCGCGTGGTACGCCATCCACTCCCGCACCCGCGCCGCGCTGAGGTCGCCGTACAGCGACGAGCCGCAGTAGAGGTAGTCGTACCTGTGCGGCGGCCGGAACGCCGCCTCGTCGTAGCTCCCCGGCGCCTCCTCCAGCGCCTCGACCCGCTCGTACCGCGCCGGGGACGCGCCGTAGTAGGCGTTGAGCACCAGCCTGCCCCCCGCATTGTCGGCGTTGGGGGGCGTCGAGAAGGTGCAGTTCACCACCACGACCGTGTACACCCGGCCGTAGCCCCAGTCCGGGAGCATGTGGTACGTGTTGGCCGCGCGCATCGGCCGCGCCGACGAGGCGGAGGCGTTGTTGGCGCTGGCGCCGGCGTTGGGCACCCACTCGCAGCGGAACCAGGGCTTGCCGTAGACGTGGACGGGCTTGGACGCGAGCCCGACGACGGCGAAGGTGTACGGCCCGCCCCGGTACGCGCCCATCTGCACGAACAGCGCCGCCGCGCTGCCCACCGCGCGGAACTCCCGCCTGTTCGGGTCAGGCCTGGACCTTTCCCGCTCCTGCTTCGGCGACGAGGAGGATGCGTTGGAGTCGGAGCTGGACGCCTTGCCGGAGACGGCGAGCGAGCGCGGCGGGTCCGGGCAGAGGGAGAACGGGGTGGCGAGCAGGGAGTGGTAGGGGCGGAGCTGCCAGGCGGCGGCGAGGAGCGTGAGCGCGGTGAGCGCGGCGAGGAAGGGCTTGAGGTCGGAGCAGAGCAGCGCGGGGGCCGGAGGGCCAGCCGCAATGCCGCCGCCGGCCGCCTCGCTCCGCATTCTCGCCCGGTCGCCCCTGCCTGCTGCGGATGGGGAGCAATGAGTGCGAGGGAGTGTGGGAGCAGCGGCGCTGAGGATTACGCGAGGCGAGACCCCTTTTTACGGTACGGCAGAGAGTACGCGAGGTAAAGGTTTTTGGCAGGAATTGATGGCGTCACCGTATCCTGTGTGCCGGACACGGAGCACGGGTCTCGGCGTCGGCGCCGCTGCTCTCATCGTTTTTGGAATGTTTCTGGGTGGCCTCGTTTACTGGCCACGGTAAGAAACATGCTACTACTGCAGCTCCGGCCAGCGTCGAGCCCGGTGTGCTTGAGGCTCAATGCTGGGCTGGTTCATCAATAGTAACCTCGAGTTCGTCACTGTCTGTCGCTCTTCGAATTGATATTCGAAGCTCCCGGCTTGATGCTAGGACATTTTGTTGGGTGCTCGTGGTGCTAGCTCCTTCTCGTGCTTGCCGAACCTGCTGCCACCTTTCGGTGGCACGAAGCCCCAATTAACGAATCTCTCTCCCTCTCTATAAAACAAAAAGTGCAAATTCACGGCGGATATCAATCACTGTGCCGCATGGCCCGCACCGTACCCCCGGCCCTATCCATCCAACGGTCGTATCCCTCTGACACCACGCTCGTGCGCGGGTGCAGTGCGGCATGGGCGCTCGACCGGCGCGAACCAACAGGTGTCACCATGGGAAACGCCATGGCAGCGAGGACGGGCCACGCGTGGCTCTGGCTACCCGGGTCCGGCACGGACGTGGATGTCTGCAGCACACGCACGCGGCCGCCTCCGATCGTGCGTGTACGAGTACGAGACCGTCGTGCCTGCCGCGCGTGCCGTGCAGAGCGCCGTGCCGGCGGTCACCACGTCCCAGGCCCGCGCCACCCAGCGGATCGGATCACCCGGTCGATGACGAGCGAGGCAGTTGCGCCATGGGCAAAAAGGGTGAGCGAATAAGTGGCGGAGCCTTCCGTTCCAAGCGTAATCAGACTCCATTTTCAGCGGCGCACGTCGGCCTGTTCGGATGGGCTCTAGACCTGTTTGCACAGGTGACGCGATGCGTGCATGCCGTTCCTTCTATCGCCTCGGCGAGGGAGGCGAATCCTGTACGACCCGTTTGTGAGAGAGCTCGTCGTGAGGGTGATCCACCTGACAGCCTTCCCTTGCGGCCGGGTCGTACAGGATTATTTTGCCTCGGCGAGCGCATGCATGGCATGCACGCGTCCACCGGATAGCCGGATGCGGAATGGCTTTGGCTTTTGCTACTAGCTCTGGTCGTTTTCGGTGGTGCAGCCGTTGGGGAATGAATGAAAGCGTCTCTTCAACGGATACGGCATGCAGCCCACGTAACTGCAAAACCTGCGCCACTCGCTAATCCGGTGCCTGTGTGTGTGTGGCTTGACCGGGTCCCAGGATTTCTAGCACTGTGTATTCGGCATGATTGTAACTTCGCTGATGATTCAGAGTAAAAGCTGGGTGCTCTAGAAACTATATTTACATAATTTCTGCAAAGGCGAAACGGATTGATTTTTGTCATGATGGGTTGCGCTTATTTCCGGAAAAGAAGTGGCTATTTTTGGTCGACGTTTATGGCCGCCCATATATCAATCTCAATGATTGGATACGAGTGCTATTTCTGAAATGCCTTGGCCCGTTTGGAAATGCCTTGGCCCGTAATAAGGTTGTGTGCGGCGCAGGTTCGACTCAGAGAAAATCAGACGCAATGGGCCAATCATACGCTGGAAACAGTGGAAGCTAGCGCAGGAGTGCACGCGAGCCGGCTGGATGTGATAGCCCAACAGCTCTCTGTCTTGACTCTTTAGTCTTGACTGGCCCGTGCGTGCAAGAAAATGACAACCTAGACACGCGTCCACGGTTCACGGCGATCCTTTCCTTGCCTGGAATTGCAATAGTAGCACTACTAGAGTGCGTGTTTGTGCCCATAAAATGGTGCATTTTCTCGGCATACAGTATTTGTTAGGCAAGCACGCGCAGGGTCTAAAGCTGATTCTCTGCAGTAGTAAGCTCTTGAGTAAACAGTGTTTGTAGTAGCTTAATCGGTTCAAAGTTGAGCTCATTGAACGCCAGTGATCAACAAGACAACAAGTCAACAAGTGGTGCAATCACATTTGAGTCCGCAGAACCAATGAACCAAGAGCAGGAACTGAGGATCGGAGCTCAGCTCTAGCCTAGCTAGTGCAACTTGCTGCTCCCATCTCCAAAAAGCTACTATCTGCTCCCTCCAGCGACGTTGAGATTGAATCGGCATTGAAGGGGCAAGAGCCTAAAATAGACTTGAGTGAACCTACCTCCTGCCATGGCGCCGGCAGGTTGTTTTAGGGCCACCCTTTAATGAAAAGATAAAGCGTACGTGGTTTTGTTAGGAAGAACTGCTCAGGAAAGAGATGGAGCTAGTAGGGAGTGGTACTACACAGTAATGCATTTCTGCAACTGCACTGTCCACGTTCGTTTATACAGCTGCCCGCTTCACGTATTGGGCTTGGAGAGGAGTGCCTGAACTGGCCGGGCCAATCTCTGCTCTCTGCCAGTACATGCAGCACGGCGGCGAGAACCCGGTGGGTGATGGATCATGTCCATGGCGCGCGGCGTACAGGATCTTGGAAAGGATATATAGGGGCCTCGCCTTGGATCGGCTCCCTTTGCAGTGAGACGAACAAGAGACCAAGAGGCCAGACCTTGTTTTCACGTGGAGGCACGGCCAGTCCTGGCACCGTTTTCAGCCGAGATGAACATACAGTTGCCGGTCACGATTGGAACGAGCCCACGTTAGAGCAACTCCAACGTGCCGACCTAAATGGACGGCGGATTTGTTTATTTTTCATTCGTTTGGGTCGGCCGCCCGCGCGGTGTCCGTTCTTTTTAAAATTTGGGTCGACGGTGCGTCCAATGGTCGCGACCTATTTCATGTCCACACGCAAAATTCAAAAAAGACCCACGGTCATAGATTAAGCCAGTGGCCATGTCGTCGCCCGAAGTTCATGCCGGCACCATGCCAGTATCGGCATACAATGCCAGCTTCAGAAAAACAACAAGCAGTTCAGTTGGCGCACTTCCCATCACACAAAAAAGGGATGGGAGAGGTCGACCACGCCATCGCGGCCGTGGTCATGCCAGCACACTTGCCGGCATACAAAAAGGATGGCGCTCACCGCCATAGATCACTCGCCGGCAAACTTGAGCATGTCGGCCTGCATCTTCTCGAACCACGACCTCTTCCTTGGCGACACGGTGTTGAGATCCATCTTCATGATCTCCTCCCCCGTCATCATGCTCGCGAGAGCCACTTCTTTCGCCTTGGTCTTGGCATTGGCGGCCTCGATCTCTAGCATCTTGATTTGCTTCTCCGCCTTCATCTCAAGCATCCCCGCTTGCTTCTCCGTGTCCATCTCAAGCCTCCTCCTTTGGATCTTCATGAAGGTGTTCATTTGTTCTTCCTTGTATCCCGGCGCTCCTCCTCCCTTGAATCCTTCTTGGTCATCATGCCTTCCACGCTTGCGATCAAGGCGTTCGACGCCGCATCCCGCTTGTCCTCCTTCTTGGAGTTGATCTTCCCTTGCGGTCATGGCTTCTCGCCGTCTTCCTCTTCCACGGCCTTCTCCCCCCTATGCTCTCAAGAGTGGCACAAACTTATTGCACTCTTATTGGATCACCTCCCAACGATTTGAAATGGACACCCATCCGCGCGTGCTTTGCATTTGGTACGGTGGAAACTTCTTGCGCTCATGGAACTCACGATGGACACGAATCCAAAAGGTTGATGCCTTTTGTTCGGCGCTGATCTTGGGGTCTTGCCCAATGTCCCTTCAACACTCACAAAGAAGTTTGTCCTCGACCGCCGTGTACGCCTTCGTCCGCCTGCTCTTGCGCTTCGGCTTCCCCCCAGCGGCTTGGTTGGCAAGCTCGTCCTCGAACAAAGGCTCCCCTTCGATGTCCAACTCATCCTCTTCCTCGAGACCGTAGTCCTCTGGAAACTCGTGGTCGAGCGGGAAGCCGTCCAGGTCCATGCCGACCTGATCATGCATGAAGGCGACCTGATCTTGATCAATTGTGGATGGCTGAACGGCCCTCGACCGTCCTGGCTTTGTGTCTCGTCAGGATCGTAGCCAGCCCCGGCGGCACCGCCAGCGGCCGGCACACCACCCTCGAAGATAATGTTCTGCACGTAGTCATCATCGCCGGAGGGCGCGACATTCCGTTGAACAGGTTGCGTGCGCCCGACAGCACGTCCGCTGGCATCTGTCGCACGCGTATCCTTGCCCCTCTGGATGACGAGCCACCGGCCATCAGTGTGGCGTTGAGGTTGGTGGGCGCGGGCGCGGGCGTGGAGGGCGCCACCACGCTCACCTCGAGCGAGCACTTCCCGGAGAGTCGGAAGGCCTGCGGGGTAGACATGGAAGTCGGGCATAGGTTGCGTCGCCGACGCGCGGGGCAGTCAGACAGCACCATCCGAGGAAACGCAGATGAGCCGGTGCTGGTCGCGGCCACGGTGGCGTTGACGAGGCCGTGCTGGCCAGGGTTTAACCCTAGGTACATTAGTGCCTCCCTCATTGCCTCTGCGGCGCGGGCGTTGGTGGCCTCCTGCTGCGCCGCGGCGGCGACGGCGGCCGCCGCGAGAGCTTCCTCCCTCGCGTCCGCCGCGTGCCTCGGACCCTTTCTCTTCGCCGACTCCCTTGCCCACTCGTCGGCCTTCAACTTCTTCTTCGGCTTGGACGCGGCGGCGGTCTTGGCGGGGGCGCGAGGCTTGCCTTTGCCAGAGGGGCGGACGTGATGCCGGATGAGGCGAGGGAGGCGAGGCCGGCGGCGGCATCGAGGTCGGCGTCCATGGCAAGTGGTGGGAGCGCGCGCGGGAGGGAGGGTTTTGGGGAAAGTGGTGGAGGCTGCCACCGACCAGCGGGCCAGGGGGGAGTAGGGGGCGCGCGCGTCCGTCTCGTGTCTGCGCCGACGCAAATCCGGCTCAAAAATGGCCGAAAATGGGTCTGCAGGCGGACAAAAAGTAGACATGCGTCCGTTTAGGTCGGCGCGACCGACTTTTCTATCCGTGCCGACCCAAATGGATGAGCCCGGACGAAATGGGTCGGCGCGTTGAAGTTGCTCTTACCCATTAGGATATTGAGTTGGCCCATAATTTTAAGGTTGATGGATTTTTTTAGGTCGGTTTTATAAGAAAATTGGGTCAGGGGTCGGTCACCATCGGTCCAACCGGAGAAGCGGTCGACCCAAATTTAGTTGTCCAAATTGTAGCCTGCCGTTATGATGCACATGCCTTTTGCAAAGTTTTTATCCTTGTGTTTACATGAAAATTTCAAACTACTACCAAACCTCATTATGCAAATGATTCATGGTAGAAACAAAAACTGACCTATGTTCTTTTTTCTTATTGATCCAGAAACCACATAAGGATTGTTCTACGATGTATTTTTATTAATCAAAAAGTATGATACAGGGAGAGAGAAGAAAAAGGAAAAAAAACAAAGGCTAACACTAAAGGGAGTTCAACCAACATCTTCTCGTGCATACTCATCAAGAGCCACGCCCCCGCATTGCTCCCACTCAGGCGACTCGGGTGGGGACGAAACCCTAGCCGCCGGGGGCTCTCCTTCCTTCCCTGCCTCCCATCGGCGCCGCCGAAGGACGCCGTCGGCCTTTAGCCCGGGGGCCGATGATGGTGGCGGGGGCCTCCCTCTCTCCTGCACCATGGGGATGGTGCGGAGCCCCGCGGCGTGAGGAGGCGCGGCCGATCTAGCCTTGGCGGCGTGGCGGGCGTCGCTACCTTGACCAACGGCGGTGCGACATCTGACTTTTCCTTGAGCGGCAATGGCTGCGGGTGTAGCGGCGTTGGCTGTGTTTGGCAACAGCGATGGATCTGCGATGACGTGCCATCTGACCTCGGATCGGCGGCGACACGGAAGGCCTGGTGGACGGGTCGGCGTCATCCGTGGTCTAGCGTCCGGATAGATCTGATCTGGTTGGTGCTGCCTGCTCGCTGCGAGGTGGCTCGGATCGGTGGCGCCCTGCTACTTCTTGAGCTTGCGTTTATTTTTCCTTTGAAGAGGATAGAATGATGTAGCAAAGTAGAGATAAGTATTTCCCTCAGTTAAGAACCAATGTATTAATCCAGTATGAGGCACAAGCAAGTCCCTAATATATGCACCTGCACAAACTAACAAACTGTTGCACACGACACGAAAAAGAGGTTGCCAATCCCTTCACGGTCACGAACAAGAGTGAGATTTGATAGAGATAGGTATAAAAGATAAATAAAAGAGCAAACTTAAGTAAATATAAATAAATTGCAGCAAGATATTTTTGGGTTTTTTAGTTTATAGATCTGAAAATAAATGATGGAAAATAAATCCGGGGGCCATAGGTTTCACTAGAGGCTTCTCTCTTTAAATAAAATATACGGTGGATAAACAAATTATTGTTGAGCATTGATAGAAAAGCGTATAATTATGACGATATCTAAGGCAATGATCATGAATATAGGCATCACGTCCGTGAGAAGTAGACCGACTCCTGCCTGCATCTACTACTATTACTCCACACATCGACCGCTATCGAGTATGCATCTAGACACTGGTAGAAAAAAGGTCTGTTGTCCCAGTTCGTAAGGGCCTTTTGTCCCGGTTCCTGAACCGGGACTAAAGAGTCGGTACTAATGGCATGTCCCTTTAGTCCCGGTTCAATCCAGAACCGGGACAGGTGGGCCTCCATGTGGCCTATGCGCGGAGCCCAGGCAGGAGGGCCTTTGGTCCCGGTTGGTGGCACCTACCGGGACCAATAGGCATCCACGCGTCAGCATTCCTGTGGCTGGGGTT
>NC_057812.1:577008074-577009162 GCF_018294505.1 Triticum aestivum
GTTGGGGGTTTTGGGGGTTAATTTAGGTGTTTCATATATTGTGTTAGCTAGCTATAATTAATAGAGAGAAGTGTCCTCTCTTATGTTCGTGCTTGGTCGATGCTACGTACTATACATACGTATAGAGAGGACTAGACACGCTAGCTAGCTAGCAAGCAAACGAAGGAAACAGAAGATCGTCATGAACATATATGCATACAGAGAGAAGTGATATCGACCACCTCTCCTTCTCCGAGAGATTGGTCGAACAACAAGTTCTCATATATTTATCTGACACTACCGGCTACATATATATAATAATTATCTCTTACAAATATAATCATATGGACTCATGGTCCACATAGTATTCTCTGTCTTCAGCGATCACGTGGTCAAGAAAGAATGCCGCCAATTCCTCTTGAATTGCTCGCATGCGAGCTGGTGCTAGGAGTTCATCCTGCTTCCGAAACATCTAATTTGAAGAAGGGGGTCAATACATATATATATGGATGAATGAAACTCAACACAAATGATGGTAATAAAATAAAATTGTGAATGTTGTTATTTACGTACTTCATACTGTTCGTCAGTGTAGCCCCGCTCACAGGTCGTGTGGCGGATGGACTCGCAAACGTAGTATCCACACAAATCATTCCCTTGTTCCTGCCACAACCACTTTACAAGAAATAGAGGTCAATCAAACTGATAAGCAAGAATGCCAAATGGTATTGATGAAACTAGCGCTTGAATCAATAGGAGATGCGCGGAACATGCTACTATAGTACTTACTTTCGGGTGTCTAAATTGCAGCTTCTTCGGGAGTCCTGGAGCTTTTTTGGTGAATTTTTTCCAAACCCTACCAGACAAAGAAAACAATTACTTGATATATCAGGAAACGAACAAAGTTGCTGATATGGTGGATAATGATCGATTTAACTTACTTGTGGGACGTGGATGTAGTGTTCGACACCGACGGCCACATGTATCTCACATCGACGATACTTGCTATTTAGGGTTTCCTCTACCGCTCGGCGACCCTAACCCTCGACGACCCTCGTTCCCGATAAAAAAAGAGGAAGAAGAAGAAAAAAAGAGGAGATGATTCTCCT
>NC_057812.1:577009759-577011402 GCF_018294505.1 Triticum aestivum
GTCACTTGTGGGACGTGGATGTACTGTCTGACACCGACGGCCACATGTATCTCACACCCACGATACTTGCTATTTAGGGTTTCCTCTACCGTCACTTGTGGGACGTGGATGTACTGTCTGACACCGACGGCCACATGTATCTCACACCCAAGATACTTGCTATTTAGGGTTTCCTCTACCGTCACTTGTGGGACGTGGATGTACTGTCTGACACCGACGGCCACATGTATCTCACACCCACGATACTTGCTATTTAGGGTTTCCTCTACCGTTCGGCGACCCTCGACGACCCTCGTTCCCGATAAAAAAAGAGGAAGAAGAAGAAAAAAAAGAGGAGAAGAAAGAATAGAGGAGATGAATCTCCTCTATTCTTTCTTCTCCTCTTTTTTTCTTCTTCCTCTTCTTTTTTTGTCCTCTTCTTCCTCTCATGTTCGACGACCCTCGACCCCTCGGCGACCCTAGACCCCCTCTCGACCCCCTCATGTCAAAGTTATCGGGCAGGGGGTATATCGACAATGACATACCCGATACATACATACATACATACATACATACATACATACATACATACATACATACATACATACATACATATCACATGCATCCATACATATATGAACAAAATTAATATCTACTAATTAACAACCTAAATAAAAAAACTAATACATATAGGAAGAAGAAGAAAAAAGAAGAGAAGAAAGAATAGAGGAGAAGACTTCCTCTTCTTCCTCTCCTCTTCTTCTCCCTCTTCTTCCCCTTCTTCCTCGCCTCTCTCATGAATGTCCGACGTTCTCGACCCTTGACCCCCTAAACTAGTTCTCAACCCTCGACCCCCTAAACTAGTTCTCGATCCCCCCTCATGTCGAAGTTATGAGGGAGGGGGTATATCGACCCCCCCTCATGTCGAAGTTATCGGGGAGGGTTATATCGACCCCCTCTTGTCGAAGTTAACGGGGAGGGGGTATATCGAGAATGACATACATACATGGAAAAAAATGCTATCCATCTATACATACATAGCCACATACATATATACATGGAAAAAAGAAGAAAAAAAAGAGGAGAAGAAGAAAGGAATAGAGGAGAAAAGAGAAAATAGAATATATATTCTATTTTTCTCTTCTTCTCCTCTATTCCTTTCTTCTTATCCTCTTCTTTTTCTTCTTTTTTCTTCTTCTTATTTATTTCTCCTCGTCTTGCTCTCCTCTCTTCTTCTCCTTTCTTCCTCTTCTTATTTCCTTTTTCCTCTCATTCTTTTTCTTCTTCTTCCTTCTTAAAAATACATGAAGTAGTATTGCCTAATTCATTGTTCATATGAATATACAAACATTTGCATATTTACAATAATTAATATCACCAAAAAATTCTATGAACAGAAAAAAAATCCTAATTTTTCTAAAAAACTATCTTTTGCATATATACATGAACATATATATACACAGAGAACATATATATATAACAAGCATATATAAGAAAAAAAAGCATATATATGAAAAAAATGCTAGCTAGGGAGGGCGCCGGCCGGACCAGGAGGACCGCGGGTCGGCGACAAGGATGGCGATGGGGCAGTGGGCGCGCGCTCGGGGTAGGGGGCACGGGCGACGGCGACGGCGGGCCGGGGCGGCGCGCATCGAGGAAGGGGC